>NC_133655.1:172855018-173147240 GCF_009905375.1 Apium graveolens
GACTGTATGGCATCCTGAAAATGACTGGGCAACAGATGGACTGGATGAGGATAAAGATGTCAGCTATGTCAATCTAGCCCTAATGGCCAAGTCTGATGAAATATAAGCAAGCTCTTTAAGTAATCAGGTAATCACCACTAACCTAGCACATTTATCTAAAGCTGAGTGTAATGATGCAATTAATGACATGTCTACAGAATTATATCATTTGCGTGTTACACTTAAGTCCCTCATTAAGGAAAATGCTAAAATCAAAGAAAACAATCCATTTTTAAGTGAGAGGAACAATGTACTAGAGTCTCAGTTTATTGAATTTGAGAAATTGAGAATAGAATATAAGATTGCTAAGGAGGAATTAACCGAGTCCTTAAAGAAAGAAGAGATTTTGAAGAAGCAACTTGAATGAGAACATGAGGTGATTAAGGCATGGAAATCATCTAGAGATGTTCATGCTTAAATCACCACAGTTCAAGATATTGAGTCCTTTTGTGATGCAGCCTGGAAAAAGAGTAAGGAGAAGCTGGAATCCAATATGGTTGAAGGATTGCTAACAGATGTGGACTCGACGGATGATGAGAGTCATCCATCGGATAATCAAAAGGATTATTCGTCGAGTGACACAAATCCTCATCCGTCGGTTGTGAGCAAACCTGTGAGCAAAGCCAAACTTTCCAAGTTAAATGAAAAGTATGGATCAGTTTCCAAAAACTTTGTTCCAGGAGAATCAAGTCAAGTGAAGAAGGAGAAGAAAGTGAATGTTGGTCATCTGTCTATCAAGCAATTGAATGACAGATTAGAAAAGATTGAGGTTAAAATAGAAACTAAAAAGAAAAACAATAGAAATGGGAAAGTAGGGGATTAACAAACATAACAACTATACACCTGATAAATATGCTCCAAGAAAAATCTGTGTTAAGTGTGGTAGTGTTAATCATCTGTCTGTTAATTGCAAACTTGCTATGCCTACTCCTATATCTGTACCATCTTCTTTTCCCAACATGAATGCCATGCCTTCTATGCCTATGAATTCTATGTCTGTACAGAATATGAATGCTCAATTTGCTAATATGCCATTTGCACCTAATCCTTATTATGCTGCATTTAGTATGCCTCAAATGCCATTTAGCATGCCTTACTGGAATAACATGTTTGCAAACAACATGCCTTTTCCTGTTAAACAAAATGTGCATGATAATTCTGTTTTAATGACTGGTTTCAAAGGTCCAACTCAGATGACTAAGGATGAATCTGATATCCCCAAGTCAAATGATATCAAACATAAGAAACAAAAGAAGAAAGCTAACAAGGCAGGACCCAAGGAAACTTGGGTACCAAAATCAACTTTATTGGTTACTTTATTTTACTTTATTATTTTTGACAGTTAATTTCTGAGATAGTATAAAAGCAAATTCACTTTTATTCAATTCTTTTATCATTCTCAAGATTCAATTGCTCTAATTTCTTTCTTCTCAAAAGCAAACTCTCTCTGTGCAAATTTCAAATCTCTAACAATTGCACCTGTAGTGAAAATCATGTCTCAAACCGGTTATATCTATGAGAAAAACAACTTCTCAGCTTTGGTGAACAAGGAGATTCAACAGTCTGGTGACTATCACAAAATGATGGATTTTGTGAAGAACTGCAAACTCAACTATGCCATGCTGGAATCACCCACCATTTACTGTGAAGTTGTTGAAAAGATATGGACAACTGCAGTGTACAACTCGAAAGACAAGACCATCACATTCACTCTGAAAGTTAAGCAGTTTTGCATAAATAGTGATATTGTTAAAGCATGCTTCAAGATTCCTGATAATACTGTAACTGCTCCACACACAGAAACTGACATTGTTAATATGCTTAATTCTATGGGCTATGCACTCACTACTTCTAAATTAAGTGAAATTAGGAGGTTGGGTCTTGGGAAAAAATGGAGTTATCTGTGTGATGTAGTAACAAAGGTGTTTTCTGGTAAAATTAGTAACTTTGACTCTATAAACATTTCTATGCTTAACATGCTTTGCATGCTAGTTACTGATAAGTACTTTAATTTCAGTGATTTGGTTCTGTTTGAGTTAGGCTTTAAGTTAGGAGAGATCAATATGAGAGGTAAAAGTGTCTATTATGCTAGATTCTTTATGATGCTTGCTAACCATCTTATTGAAGATATTGTGATTGAGAACCCAACCAACAAGTTAAATTGTTGGGTTCAAGAAAGAAGGAATATTACAGATTTAAACAGAGCAAACCATCACAAGGAAGTTCCCTTATACCACTTTCCGGTAATGGAGGGACCTCAGGTAAGTGAGGTAATTTCTTCTGTCTCCATTCTTCTAACCTCACAAACTTCTTTGTTTTCTAGTGTAGCTATGGAAACTGTGTCAATGACCCAACAGTTGCCTACCCAAGCTACCAAACCAACAAAAGTTCCTAAATCCAAAGCTAAGAAAGCCCCCTCTGATTTCTTTCAAAAGAAATCAGTTGTAAAATCCACCAAACCTAAAGAGGGGAGTGTGAAGGTGGGCAAGAAAGATGAGGGACAGGGTGAAAATCAATGAAGCCCTTAGGATAAGATTGGAGAGGTGAGTGTTTCCCAGCCTAGCCACACTGCAGTTTCTCAACAAACTGCAGTGCTTAATAAGGATATTAGCTCATTACTGGTTTCATCCTCCCAAAAGGATGTTACCATTAAAACAAGCTCCCAACTAGAAGCACAGGCCAAGAGGGGTAGGGACACTAGCTCACCACAAACTTATGCTAGAAAGAAAAGATCAAAAACCCTTGGGGATGTACAGGGCTCACACACTGTGCAAACTGGTGCTAAAAACCCAGTCACTGCACCATCTCAAAGTCAGGTTGATGTGGCTCTAATAAATGTGGAGTCACAGCCAAAATCTCTCATAATTGAAGCACCTGATACACCAAAATCTCCCATACACTCATTGGATATTGACATGATAAACACATCACTTCCAAATTCTCCATCTTTAACTCTCTTGGAGAAGCCAAAAATCCATACAAGTCAGCATCATCTTTTAGATGATTTATTGGCTCACTTGCCATTTCTTTCTGATACTGTTGAGACATCTGTGCCAAAATTCTCATCAATCTACACAGATTCTACAATAGTCTCCACTCTAAACTCAATTATTTCTTCTATCCCGATGGATATTTATCATCCGTCGAGTAGTGATTGTATCCCGACGGATAAGCTTAACAGCAGTCATCTGTCAGATAGTCAAACTGCTAACCCGATGGATATTCCTCATCTGTCGGGTGTCTCTGCACAACTTCAAATTTCTTCAATTCTTACAAGTGCAGAGGACTTAGTAGTAGTGCAATCACTCTTAGGACTGAGGGAAGGGAGTGAATTGAGTGAGAGTCTGGGTTGCTCCCAGGTAAAAGGAGAGAATTAGAGTGAATCCATGCAGTCCATTTCTTCAGGACTGGCAAAAGTGAGTGAGAGGAGTCCCACCTTAGATGATGAAGGTGAGGGTGTGAGGGTGGGAAGCAAAGGGTAGACCTTGATGCAAGAAAAGAGAGATAATGAGAGAAATACAGGTACACGAGAAATAAGGGTGGATGTCATTGCAAGTGAGTTAATGAATGTCCAGGATGCAGACAGGGAGGGACTATCTCAGCAAAGTCAAGCTGTTATAGATTCTACCTCCTTGGATGATGAGATATTTACTCACTCTGTTCCAGCATATTGTAACAACCCAAATCCGGGGTCGAGATTTGGTGTCACTAAACAATCTTTACATAAAATAAAAGAATATTACATTAACCCTCTTGAATCCGGATCGTTTACAGGTTATGGCATAAAACAAGAATCTAATATTCTATAACTTATAACAACTAAATACAAATGTATATACATTTCTACTAATGCTCTTGTCATATTCTTCTAGCAACTTCGACCTCTCGCGGCGGAGATTTCTCTAACTTCTGCTGTCTATCAAAGCTATTCACTTTTAACCTTATCTGTTCTGGAAGAAATAAGAATTTACAAAGCAAGAGTGAGCCAAAAATGCCCAGCAAGTATATAATTTGATTTTCAAACATCAATACCAAAGGAAAATTTCCGGACAAAATCTTTAAACAATTTTAACAATTCTATTTGTTTGAGGGAGTTGAGACCTTCGCTGTTATCAACCTCTAATTTAAATCCAAATGTGACAAGCGATTCCCCGATCCATCTCCTGAATTAGGGTTTTGTCCAGTTTTTGGAATGCCATTAATGGCGATCAACAACAAATTAGATTGGACACTAGTTCGCATCTATATCCTGCTGATCAGTCAGGATACAGTGCAGATCTATACCTACCTGTATAGATCCATTCGGGTCCCCAGGCACTACGGCCCATCTCAAGGCACCGGTCATGTGCCGGTCCTTAGAATTAAGTAATCCTTAATCCCACACATTATCATTATCCAGCCCGTAGAGTATTTTGATGTCAAATCATTTTTAATTCAAAACATCCCAATTCATGGTTCACAAATAACCCGAAAAAATGGGTATTTGCTCAAGAGAGCAATCAAATTATAGGAACAATAATGAAAAGAACATGCATAATAAGAGTAATTGCAGCGAAATATAAAACAGTTAACTATTCTGAACTTAGAATAGGAACGAAGAAATATTTGCAGTATTTTAAAAGAAAAATCAGGAATACTTGCCTCAATAAGCTTTAATCGCTATTACTAGTTGACTTTGATTCGACTTGAACGTTCGGATTTATCGTCAAACTACTATTCCATTTTGGATACGATCCCAACACTCAGGCCCTTCGTTTAGAACTTCGTTGATCTCGATGTCTATTCACTAGATCATTCCTAGTCCGATGTCGATACCCGGGTTTTCCATCTAGGACCTACAGGGTTGAGATACCCTAATTCAGATTATCGCTTAAGCTTAACATCAAATCGCTATCATTTCTACCCATACGATTTCATAATCCGATTTGTATTTATATATATTACTGAAATACACATAGCAATTATGGTCCACATCATCAAAAATCGGTTGGGTATTTATTTTTGAAAAATACGTATACTCGTCGTTTTGAAAAACAGGGCAATCGATTATTTATAAATTATTTTGTCTCAATCATACTTAAGTTCATATAATATAATTATATATGGTTATTCGACGTCTCCGATAATTTCGGGTTACACTCCCGTATTTTCGGAATCAATTTTTCGAAAATCGGCCAGCGTCTCCTTTGTTTATCGGTCTACCCGTCGAAACAACTCGACGTCAAATCACAACAATCCAATCACAACAACACAATCGCCATTCCACAATTCCCAACACCCATTCAATTATGCATCTCGATTCTCGATACAACTTTTACATTTTAACTAATTATTTTCATTTTGGAAATAATTTTACGAACTAAATGATTTATTTTAAAATATTAGAACTCAGAAGCACGTCATCACAGTCCACCGTCGGCGATAAAATTTACGGGTTCCTGTTACATCGGGCATCATATGTAAATTTCACCAATTAATTATATAATTTCTCGCAAGAAATTTATTTTTATTTCACGAATATTTATTCATTTATTTCCCTGCAGAAAAATTCAGTAAAAGGATTAAAATATAAATTATCAACACGCGCGTATACACGCGCCCAACACAGGGCAAAAAATCATGGCCGGAAAAACAGAATCAGGCGACACAATACCACCACAACACAACAATAACTGATATACACACATATGCACAAGCACATATATATATATATATATATATATATATATACAAGTAACAGAGGAGGCAAGGGGTTGAACCCACCGTGAAAAGGCCGGAAAAACAAACGGAAGGAACCGGAGAACGGCGGCGACATGAGGGAGGAAGAGACGGAAGGAAGAAAACGTAGAAGAGCAGCGAAGGAGAAGAGGAAAAGAGAGAGAGAGAGAGAGGTGAAGATATTAGAGAAAATCGAGAGAGATGAATGAGAGAGAATTGAGAGAGAGATTGGGGAAAGAGAGAGGCGGGAGTGGTAAAGAACAGGGGTGCACACGTGTGTTTTTATCTTATTTTTTGTTGTTCTTTTTTTGGTTCTGTATATCGATTAATTCCTCATTTTAACGAGTGACCTGCGTCTGACAACAATCCGAAAGAAATGCTAAATTAATTTTAAACGTCCTCGTAATAATTAAAAATCAACAAAATAAAACTTTCGTAATTTTTTAAATTATTTTTAACTTACCCACTATACCCGTATTTTAAGATGTAATGAACAACAGTGCAGTTGAATTTTAATCCAATTTTTTTTTTAAAATAATTTTAAAATTCATGAAATATTCCAAACTTAATAATATAAAATTTTCATGATTTTTGAAGTATTCTGGAATTAAATACTGATTTTACAATTAAATAAAATCAGAAAATTATTTAAAGATAAATAATTAATAATATATTGATTTCTAAATTTTATAAACTTTTAAAAAATAATAAATAAAATTATGGAACAACAAAAATAATTTTAGAGACAATTTTAAATTTTATAAGAATAAATATTCAATACAATCACTATAAAAATAAATTAAGTTCATACAACTCGATAAGTAATTACAAAATTAATCTGTGCATCCAACAAATCACAAATAATTAATACAGCAACACATAGCTGACAGAAGCATCACATATTTTATTTATTAATAATTCAATAATTACATTTACATATCGGATCCGAAAATAGGTTACTTAACCGCTAAGTAACTAAAAAGACGATACGATTTTAATACCAAATTTGAATAATTATCAAAATAGAGCTTCCTATAAAATACTTTATGCGAAAATAAGGTAATAGTGTCTCGCCTTTTGAGAATATGAATTTTTATCGATATACAAAAGGATTTGCGTATCGAAAATTTCACACCGGGACTCGTACGGATCAAACCGTATCCCGGATCGAGAAAGTCAAATCACGGAAAGTGTTCAAAATTATCAGATTAGGTTTGGAAGGAGTTTTCGGAAGAGTTTTGGGTTGTAAAAATGCAAAAACGGTTGAAGTGGGACGATTTCTGGTTTTAAAAAGTAATTTTATAATTACGTGAAATAATCATTATTAATTATATATATCCTTATAAAATCATATAATAATCCAAAAATTACAAGAAAAATACCAAGACTATCTACATTTTATCCTGGATAATTAGAAATTAAAATATCTAAATTTTATCAGAAATAAACATCCAAATATTATTATCCATCATCAAATAATTCACCAAACATTCACATAATAATTATTTTTTGATAAAAATAATTATATAATATTTCCCGGACGTTACATCCTTCCCGTTAAAAGGATTCTGTCCTCAGAATCATGCTAAGGAACATACCATGCAATTTTTCGAGTATCCTACTTAAAATTTCTCGGAACTCATCACTTTAATCACCATTCAACGGTCCCCTACCGTCATCAATTTATCAGTTGCTCATGCAACCCCTAATTCAATCTTTACTTCATACATTTTGAGCTAAATTACTCTTCATGGTCATACACACATGAATGTCTTATGAACTCCTTATACCTGTGACAACAAGACCAACTCATTCACAATTATTCTATCTATCTCACTGTTTCAAAGGACTAACTTAATTTACACTAACCTTCTTTTGTTTCCAATTCTAAGAGTTCGTGTTCATGAAATTTCTATTTTCACTGACTGTTCTAATTTACTTTTCATGTCTCCTTCTGATCGGTTAGTCTGGCCTATGATCATTTTCTAATCAAATTCGAGAATCTTTAATCGGTCTCTTGCACCCTTCATTTATCTGTGCCCGATATAAAAAGTTCATGGCATCTTCTGCATCGAATGTCCTATATCTATTTAAAAGTTTTAAACTTAAAGGAAAATTTTAACAATTGCATTTAACTTACCATTTAACAGTATATCCCAAATTCTTCTCAATCACTATCAAGGATATTCACCGAGCAAAAATCTTTTACTATCTGAGAGAAAATGTATTAATTTGGAATGGGATGAATCGTAACATTATTCAAATCCGAATCCCTGGTAATAATATTCATTTTGTTGTCATATCAAATTAGATATTAATATGAATTTTGATGCTCACAACATTTCATACTGAAGTCAACATCAATCATCTATATTAATACCACCTTTGATGTCTAACAACAAAGTAAGTTTTAGCATAATCCAGAAGTCGGATCAAAACCTGTTCTTCAATTTCTAACTTTTCAATTTCCTTTACTCAATTCCCGGTAATCCTAATGATATTCATTCTTTCTTTTCTACAAGTCATCTGTCCTTAAATGGACCTTTCCTGTTTGGTAGTTAACCATACAACTGGAGCTCATAATTAATTATAACCAGAATTCCTACCTTCGAAGCTGAGAATGCAGTTGTTACTTTCCAACCCTTCGCATGCATATCTTCAGGCATTCAACTTGGTCTTCCTTAGTCCTTGAATTAGCGAGGATGTTATCAATAAATATAATTACACTATCCAAATACTCCTGATACACTATGTTCATTTAATCCCCAGACTTACTACTTCTGATAATCAATGCGTAACTTCATATCTCCATTCTCTTTTCCCCATGACCACTTTTGTGCATAGCGCGAAACAATCCTTATCTCATTATTCCTTTATTCTAGATTCCTGAAGTTTCCTTGACTCATTACTTCATTTCAACTGGACCATACGATACTAAGCTATGGACACCAGCTCGACTTTGTGCAGTAACCAACGAGACATTTCACTGTATATTTCGAGGTAGTCTTAGTAAATCATCTATTAGAACCTTCGGGACTTCACTTTAATCCTAAGGAATTCCGACATGAGATTCATTGTAACGTTCTTCTCTAACCATTCGCCACTAATACCTTTGTTTAATCTTCCCTGTTTATATGTATTCTTGGAACGAATTCCTATTTCTAATTATCGGCATTTCACTTCATTCTACTATCAATTCTGGCACAACTGATGTTCATAACTTACTTATATCCTGAATCATTTTTATCAAATTTCTTTATCATTCTTTTAATTCTAATTTTTTTCTTCATTAGTTCTTCATTCTCATTATTCATCATCTCTTTTAAACATAAGGAATTTCTTTTTCTTGATAATACTAATCTGTTCATTATTAGATAGATCATTTATGGAGTTAACACTGGAATAAAGACTTTTATTTATAATATTTAAATTCTTATTAACAGAATTATTAGAATTTATCAGTAGCTATTTTTTTAGCATTGCTTAAATCATCACGGTTCGCGTATTTGATTTTCCCCGATTGACCAACATTCCTTTTTTTTTTCCTGAGTTCACATGTAGACTTCGTCAGTCTCTATCTTACATCGGATACTTGGATTTGCGAGTTTTCCAGTATTTCACAACAACTCCCATCAATCGTCATTCGATATGGATGTATATTCACGTCCTTCATGGAATATCATTACAGATGGTGACATCTCCTTGCTCTATCTTGGAATTTCAGTTCAAACAAACATTCTTTTCACCAGCATGTACCCATAACTTCCTCTTTTTCCTATTTATTGCAAAGGTCATATTTATCGGGATACAACCTTACACCAATTTGTGATAACGTTGCGCTAATTCTACTATCTTCCAATTTCTGCTAATGCCATTACTTCCTCTAAATTGCTAATCGCTTTGATTTCGGATCTGAAAATCATGTCAGAGCTTGACTCTATATAATTGGAATCGATCTCCATTTAACTAACCATTGGTTGGTAAAGTTAATCAATTAACTCTTTTAACAGATCACTAAAAACAAGTGCTGACTAGCTAACTGGAATCAAAGACCAATTATGTAAAGTCGGTTTGATCATAACAATCTTTCTAAAGAACCGAGATCGCAACCATTTGGAGTCTTGATGAGAACGACAATATACTTTTTTATCCTTAAATGTAGGGTAATTTCTATAAATTTGGGCAGCACTTCCCCTATATCTTCGACTACCAGTCGGACTCAAACTGACGTCATCGATCAACCAAAGCATCCACAATCATATCCATCCACTTCCATCAACCAAATTCATCCATTCACCATAATTCGAACTATATCATTCTAATTCGTATAGGTATGATTAACTGGCATAACATATTTCTTTTGAAATGAGACTTAAGGTCTTAAATCAACAAGGATTAATATAATCACTCCCTTCACAGTTCTTTCAGAATATTACAAAATTTTATTAGTGAACTTTAAAATTTATCTCGTTTCTCAAAATTTTATTTCACAAGTATTTTAACTGATTTCTTGTCGTTACTAATTGTGTATAGTTAATTTTATGAATTATACCGCATCCTTCAACTAATCACATCGATCCTTCTTCCTTGACGATACACACTCAATTCCATTAGTGAGTCTGTTTATCTTTTTAATAACCATGCAGGGTCTTAATTATCATAATCACAATCGGGTGAAAACTCCATCATCAGTTCGTTATTTCTTAAAAGGTCTCGCAATCGAATCACCATTACTTTATCTCCACTTATATTCCTGTATCGAACTTTCGCCATTTTCCCGGATATGAGCATTGAATTCACCATAACTTATTTACGCAAGTTAAAGAACTTCACAATTTCTTGAAGAACACGTTCGAAGTTCGATTACATTTAAGATTTCTTCCATCTCAAATCTTCACGACAAATATCTTCCCGTGACGAATGGATGCTTCACGTAGCAACCGCATGTATGAATTATTGTTCAGAATTTCCTTGATATTTGATTGTCGTCCCGATACTCGTTTTCTTGGTCTGACGCACATAACTTTACTTCCTTATTTTATAATTAATCTATTTATTATGTTCACTAACGATTTATTTCTCGTCGAAATCTTCCGATTCAAAGTGCATCGCGTTAACGTAATCTACCGTACTGATGAGATCCCCGTAGAAAGAATAATTGTCTGACTTGATTTTTTCGCCATGTCCACATTGTCGGTATATCCATTCTTTCTTGCTCGCAGGTGTCCACCATTTATCAGTTTGCAATCATATCCTCCTTCGACACGTAATTCTATCTGTCACACGGGAATATTCGATTTCTTTTGTAATCATCAAAGAACAGACTCTATGCGAGAGGAGAGTTTATGAATATGATTTTGATTGAAAAACTAAATAAGGAATAACGATGCAACATCTGCTTGGGAGGAGCTATAAATCAATAAATTGAAGGAAGAAGAATGAGTGAGGATTTGGATATAAATGAGACAACCATATTCGTACTCAAGATGGCCAGTCTTTCATACTATATGGCATACATCACATGATTAGGTGGCGTCCCACCCGACTCTTCGTCATTTCGACAAAGCGTCATACCACAACACTGTTTGTCTCAATCAGGAATCAATTATTTGAAAAGAGAAACAATTCAGAAGGAGTACAATAAATTTTCTTTCATTTTCGCCTCATAGGATTTATCAACAGTAGAAGCTCATACATATTCAAGAATCAAGAACATATGCTATCGTATTAGAAGAAAGAATATCAGTGTTGGTCACCTTCCATGCTTCACTTACGTATACCTCCAGGAATCATTCGAATGAGAGATTCACAGTCAGGATCACATTATAACTTCAGAATGTCGTCTGTAAATGCCTCCACATAAAATGCTTTAATGTTTTGATCATAATCGCGTCCTTGCAAAATTTATAATCACTGTTTTCGATTTCATTTATGCCGCGTAGAATAATCATTGATCACGAAATGCCACAACTTTATCGATATGAAGACGATTCTTTTCCAATCATTCGGAAGATTCTTTCATTTCCTTCAATCATTCTCCGTCCGTTCGAATCATGAATCTTGTTAAATTTTATAAATTGGGTAAATAATATTTTAACATGTTGATTCAATTATTGATATTATTAAACAAAGTTTACTTTTGTCTTTCACAGCAACTTTAAACTTTTTCCCTCTTGGTGGGTCTACTTGATCCTTTGGACTAACAACACTGAGTCTATATCCAAATTTTCCAAAGCATGTCTACTATCTTTTGAAAGCACTCTATGGACTGAAGCAAGCACCTAGAGCCTGGTATGACACTTTATCAAAGTTCCTTTTGGAAAATCACTTCACAAGAGGTACTGTGGATAAAACTTTATTCTTTAGAAATATTAATGGCTCTAGTATACTTGTTCAAATTTATGTAGATGATATTATATTTGGCTCACAGATGAAAAACTTTCCAAAAGGTTTTCCAAATTGATGCAAAGTAAGTATGAAATGAACATGATGGGAGAACTAACTTACTTTCTTGGTTTACAAGTTAAGCAAGTTAGTAATGGAATATTCATTAGTCAAACTAAACACATTCATGATCTTTTAAAGAAGTTTGATCTAATGGATTGCATATCTGCAAAAAATCCCATGGCCACTACAACCAAGCTTGAATTAAACACTACTGAAAAGTCTGTGGATATTTCATGTTATAGGGGCATGGTTGGCTCACTTCTGTACTTAACAGCTAGTAGGCCAGATATAATGTTTGCTACTTATCTTTGTGCTTGATTTCAGGATGATCCCAGAGAATCTCACCTAGTGGCTATTAAGAGAATTTTCAGATATCTCAAGGGAACACCAAAACTTGGCATTTGGTACCCTAGAGATTCTGGTTTTGATCTGACTGGTTATTCAGATGCAGATTATGCAGGTTGTAAAATAGAAAGGAAAAGTACAACTGAAACCTGTCAATTTCTAGGAAACAAGCTTGTGTCCTTGTTCAGTAAAAAGCAAAATTCAGTCTCTACTTCTACAGCTGAAGCTGAATATATTGCTGCTGACAGTTGTTGTGCATAAATTTTGTGGATGAAAAACCAATTGTTGGACTATGGTCTACAAGTGGATAGGATTCCTATTTTCTGTGATAACACAAGTGCAATTGCCATCATTGAAAATCCAGTACATCATTCAAGAACAAAGCACATAGACGTCAAGTACCACTTCATAAGAGAACATGTGATGAATGGTACTGTGGAACTGCATTTTGTTCCAAGTGAAAAGCAGCTTGCAGATATATTTACCAAACCACTTGATAAACCCACCTTTTCAAGGTTGGTAAGTGAATTAGGTATGCTTAATTTCTCTTGAATTATTTTAGATATTTTTGCAAGCGGTTATGTAGCCAGAAATTTAATTGATTTTTCTGTTTTGGATGAAATTTTGGCTAAGTCAAAATTTACATCCCGACGGATGATCATTATCCATCGAGTTTGATCATCCGTCGGAATACAATTTGTCAATAAAATCAATTATTTTTCTGGAATATTTTACAACTCGACGGATAACTGATTTATCCTCATCCGTCGAATTGTCTCAATCCTAGCCATTAATTCCCTGAACATTATCCATCGAGTATACTTACAGCTTACAAGCATGACACGATGGATAAGTGACGGAATTATTTACAGTTTAATTATTTCTATACGGCTATTTTGGGCAATTTTTATTGGTTACTTTATTTTACTTTATTATTTTTGACAGTTAATTTCTGAGATAGTATAAAAGAAAATTCACTTTTATTCATTTCTTTTATCATTCTCAAGATTCAATTGCTCTAATTTCTTTCTTCTTAAAAGCAAACTCTCAATCTGAAAATTCCAAATCTCTAACAATGGCACCTGTAGTGAAAATCATGTATCAAATCGGTTATATCTATGAGGAAAACAACTTCGTAGCTTTGGTGAACAAGGAGATTTAACATTCTTGTGACTATCACAAAATGATGGATTTTTTGAAGAACTACAAACTCAACTATGCCATGCTGGAATCACCCACCATTTACTGTGAGGTTGTTGAAAAGATATGGACAACTGTAACGTACAACTCGACAGACAAGACCATCACATTCACTCTGAAAGTTAAGCAGTTTTGCATAAATAGTGATATTGTTGAAGCATGTTTCAAGATTCCTGATAATACTGTAACTGCTCCACACACAGAAACTGACATTGTTAATATGCTTAATTCCATGGGATATGCACTCACTACTTCTAAATTAAGTGAAATTAGGAGGTTGGGTCTTGGGAAAGAATGGAGTTATCTGTATGATGTAGTAACTAAGGTGTTTTCTGGTAAAATTAGTAACTTTGACTCTGTAAACATTTCTATGCTTAACATGCTTTCCATGCTAGTTACTGATAAGTACTTTAATTTCAGTGATTTGGTTCTGTTTGAGTTAGGCTTTAAGTTAGGAGAGATAAATACGAGAGGTAAAAATGTCTATTATGCTAGATTCTTTATGATGCTTGCTAACCATCTTATTGAAGATATTGTGATTGAGAACCTAACCAACAAGTTAAATTGTTGGGTTCAAGAAAGAAGGATCATTGCAGATTTAAACAGAGCAAACCATCACAAGGAAGTATCCTATACTACTTTCCACTAATGGAGGGACCTCAGGTAAGTGAGGTAATTTCTCCTGTCTCCAGTCTTCCAACCTCACAAATTTCTTTGCTTTCTAGTGTGGCTATGGAAACTGTGTCAATGACCCAACAGTTGCCTACCCAAACTACCAAACCAACAAAAGTTCCTAAATCCAAAGCTAAGAAAGCCCCCTCTGATTTCTTTCAAAAGAAATCAGTTGTAAAATCCACCAAACCTAAAGAGGGGAGTGTGAAGGTGGGCAAGAAAGGTGAGGGCAGGGTAAAAATCAAAGAAGCCCTAAGGATAAGGTTGGAGAGGTGAGTGTTTCCCAGCCTAGCCACACTGCAGTTCCTCAACAAACTGCAGTGCTTAATAAGGATATTAGCTCATTACTATTTTCATCCTCCTAAAAGGATGTTACCATTGAAACAAGCTCCCAAACAGAAGCACAGGCCAAGATGGGTAGGGACACTAGGTCACCATAAACTTATGCTAGAAAGAAAAGATCAAAAACCCTTGAGGATGCACAGGGCTCACACACTGTGCAAACTGGTGCTAAAGACCCAGTCACTGTACCATCTCAAAGTCAGGTTGATGTGGCTCCAATAAATGTGGAGTCACCGCCAAAATCTCTCATAACTCAAGCACCTGATACACCGAATTCTCCCACACACTCATTGGATGTTGACATGATAAACGCATCACTTCCAAATTCTCCATCTTTAACTCTCTTGGAGAAGCCAAAAATCCATACAAGTGAGCATCATCTTCTAGATGATTTATTGGCTCACTTGCCATTTCTTTCTGAGATTGTTGAGACATCTGTGCAAAAATTCTCATCAATCTGCACAGAGTCTACAATAGTCTCCACTCCAAACTCAATTATTTATTCTATCCCGATGGATATTTATCATCCGTCGAGTAGTGATTGTATCCTGACGGATAAGCTTAACAGCAGTCATCTGTCGGATAGTCAAACTGCTAACCCGATGGATATTCTTCATCCGTCGGGTGTCTCTGCACAACTTCAAATTTCTTCAATTCTTACAAGTGCAGAGGACTTAGTAGTAGTGCAATCACTCTTAGGACTGAGGAATGAGGGAAGGGAGTGAATTGAGTGAGAGTCTTGGTTGCTCCCAGACAAAAGGAGAGAATAAGAGTGAATCCATGCAGTCCATTTCTTCAGGACTGGCAAAAGTGAGTGAGAGGAGTCCCACCTTAGACGGTGAAGGTGAGGGTGTGAGGGTGGGAAGCCAAGGGGAGACCTTGATGCAAGAAAAGAGAGATAATGAGAGAAATGCAGGTATAGGAGAAATAAGGGTGGATGTCATTGACGTCTAATCACAAGATCATTCCTAGTCCGATGTCGATACTCGGGTTTTTCGTCTACGACCTACAGGGTTGAGATACCCTAATTCAGATAATCGCTTAAGCTTAACATCAAATTACTATCACTTCTACCCATACGATTTCATAATCCGATTCGTATTTATATGTATTACTGAAATACACATAGCAATTATGGTCCACATCGTCAAAAATCGGTTGGGTATTTATTTTTGAAAAATACGTATACTCGTCATTTTGAAAAACATGGCAATCGATTATTTATAAATTATTTTGTCTAAATCGTACTTAAGTTCATATAATATAATTATATATGGTTATTCGACGTCTCCGATAATTTCGGGTTACACTCCCGTATTTTCGGAATCAATTTCAAAACAGAGCTTCCTATAAAATACTTTATATCAAAACGTAATAGTGTCTCGCCTTTTGAGAATACGAATTTTCACGCGTACGAATTTTCAAGCTGAATATATTGCTGCTGGCAGTTACTGTGCACAAATTTTGTGGATGAAAAACCAATTGTTGGACTATGGTCTATAAGTGGATAGGATTCCTATTTTCTGTGATAACACAAGTGCAATTGCCATCACTGAAAATTCAGTACAGCATTCAAGAACAGAGCACATAAACATCAAGTACCACTTCATAAGAGAACATGTGATGAATGGTACTGTGGAACTGCATTTTGTTCCAAGTGAAAAGCAGCTTGCAGATATATTTACCAAACCACTTGATGAACCCACCTTTTCAAGGTTGGTAAGTGAATTTGGTATGCTTAATTTCTCTTGAATTATTTCAGATATTTTTGCAAGTGGTTATGTAGCCAGAAATTTAATTGATTTTTCTGTTTTGGATGAAATTTTGGCTAAGTTAAAGTTTACATCCCGACGGATGATCATTATCCATCGAGTTTGATCATCCGTCGGAATACAATTTGTCAATAAAATCAATTATTTTTCTGGAATATTTTATAACTCGACGAATAACTGATTTATCCTCATCCGTCGAATTGTCTCAATCCTAGCCGTTAATTCCCTGAACATTATCCATCGAGTATACTTACAGCTTATAAGCATGACACGACGGATAAGTGACAGAATTATTCACAGTTTAATTATTTTTATACGACTATTTTGGGCAATTTTTATTAGTTACTTTATTTTACTTTATTATTTTTGACAGTTTATTTCTGAGATAGTATAAAAGCAAATTCACTTTTATTCATTTCTTTTATCATTCTCAAGATTCAATTGCTCTAATTTCTTTCTTCTCAAAAGCAAACTCTCTCTCTGCAAATTCAAAATCTCTAACAATGGCACCTATAGTGAAAATCATGTCTCAAACCGGTTATATCTATGAGGAAAACAACTTCTCAGCTTTGGTGAACAAGGAGATTCAACAGTCTGGTGACTATCACAAAATGATGGATTTTGTGAAGAACTGCAAACTCAACTATGCCATGCTGGAATCACTCACCATTTACTGTGAGGTTGTTGAAAAGATATGGACAACTGCAGTGTACAACTCGACAGACAAGACCATCACATTCACTCTGAAAGTTAAGCAGTTTTGCATAAATAGTGATATTGTTAAAGTATTCTTCAAGATTCCTGATAATACTGTTGAAATTACACCTAGAGGGGGGGTGAATAGGTGATTATGGCTAACTAGGATTACTTTTAAATTTTACCCGAAAATGGCTTACTGAGATTTTACCAACAGAACTATAATTTGACAATGATAGTAAGCTGATATGACTAAATACAATGCAGAAAATAATGTGCAGGAAAGTAAATAGAACACACAAGAATTTTAGCCAGGTTCGACCCCTAAGCCCCTATGGTCTACGTCCTGGTCCCTTACCAACTTGGTAAGAGAATATATTATTGATCAATGAAGGTTACAACTACAAGATATAACAATATATCTCCCTTTATCCCAGCTGCTGATAATGGCTTGCTGAAACCCTGTTTAAGAACCTGCTCTCTAAGTACTATACTACCCCGTAGTACAAACTCCTCTAGCAAGTACCACTAAACCCTTGTTTCCCTAGCCAACTTATCCAGCAACTAATCAATACAATTGAACAATACAAATCAGTGATAAAGTTTACAACTCAAACTATAGACTCTCTCTAAGATAAAACACGTGTATATATTTAGAGCTCGAGAGTATTTTGAAATCAATAAAGATCATGAGTTGTATGTGTTCTTGCTTGCAAATTCGTCCTCTTTAAAAACTGCAAGAAACGACTTATATAACCACACATTAACATTTGAAAATAGCCTCAACAAATTACAACGGCTAGAATCCAATTCTACTGTGTAAGATCGTTGGGATGGTTTCCAATGTTCATGTGTACGTTAGATAGAAGAGAAAGAAAGATGTTCAACGTACAGAAAATATCTCTTCTATTTTGTAGAGGATAAAACGTTTTAATCAGAAGATAGAAGAAAGAGTTTGAAAGAGAAACAAACTCCTATTCTTTAGGAAATCAATTTGAATAAGTAAAAACGTTTTATAAATGAGCTCTCTATATATCATGCACGTTTATTATATTAGAGAAGTCCTTACAACTGATATATATGAAGATCCTATAAAATCTCCATGAAATTCGACTTCCTTGTTGAATCTGGACTGTGCATCTTGGCTTGCTGTTATTCTGACAATCGTGATCATAGCTTGCTGAAATAGATTACTGTCTCATGATAGCTTGCTGTCATGATACTTAAACAGCACTGATATCAAGCTGTTATATCCTGCAAACATTCTCAAATAACAACATGATGGCTTGCTGTGTTGTGATCATCAAAACTAAGGAGTTACAATCTCCCCCTTTTTGATGATTACACACATTTAGGAGAATTATAAAAACTCCCCCTAAATCTATGCATATCTCAAAATCTTATAACATGTTACTGCAATTAATATAAATGACACATATGCATATCCAAATATCCAATCATAACTAACAACCAGCATAAATCATTACATCAAGTCTTAAAAACCAAAAGTCAATTTAAACCAAGTAGCAAACCACAGATTAAACATAAGCCAACTAGTCAACAGAAAGTCTTAATAACCAAACAGAAATAAACATAAGCATAAAATAAGTCTCCTAAATTTCTCCCCCTTTAAGCATCAAAAAGATCTAGGTTGAAGGCTGATCAGAAGTGTTGACAGCATCATCCTTTGGAGAAAAATAAGCATCTAGCTGATCTTCATTTTCCATATCTCCAGCAGCATTTACCAAATCATCTAGTCCAGTTTCCAAAACAACATTTGATTGAGAAGACGAGGGTTTTGCAGCAGACATGAAGTTAAGCATAATATCTTTCAATCCCTTAATCTCAGTCTTCAGCTGATTCACTTGCTCTGTAGTAGCAGCCACATATCCAAAAAGCAGAGTATTGTCATCTTGAATACCCTTAAGCAATTGCATCATCTCAGCAGTTGGAGTAAAGGCTGAGGGCTCAGCTACAACAGGGGTTTCAGTAGGTAGAGTAGGAATGATCCTGACCAACTCACCATTTTCAATATGCAGGTTGGACATTGCTATGGTTTTAGCATCCAACACCTCCTTGACAGACAACTTATCAGCAGACGATGACTGGAATACCAGGAAGAATGGGACGAGAATCCAATGCATTCTCAGTGAACCTCTGTTCCAAATCCGGAGAGTCAAATGATAGAGTGATCTTGAGCTTCTTGGAATCAGGAGTTTGAGACACTTCATCAGCACTCTCATTTCCCAAATCAACCACAGTGTTATCTTGTTAGAGACAGAATGATTGGCGAGAAGACCTGATTTCCTTGTTGCTCGAACCATGATGAGATCAAATTGCGATGATGTTGGAGAGAAGACGGTAAGTAGAAAAATAACTGAGCGGCGGTGAAATAAGAAGTGAAACCCTAACCTGTGTTTTTGATAGCCTTTTTAGGGGAGAATTTAGGATAAGATTTAAAAACAAATAATAATTATCCTAATTCTAACACTTATCAAAATAACATCTTAAATCTATCTAAAACACCACAATTAGCACTTTAATCATTTAACAATTAAATCAGCAAATCATGCAAATATTTAAACATAATTAAACAGAGAATGACATATCATAATTAAAAAAAAATAACTTAACACAAAAAAATGTCATTTAAATAACCAATCATAGTAAGCTAATATGAAAAATGATAGTAAGCCAACATTACCAAATTTCCAAAGATAGCTTGCCATTATACACTGCACATGCCAAGTTCCCTTCGAATGGTAGAAAATCTTGCTTCGCCAAGGGGTTTTGTAAAGATATCTTCCAATTAATATTCAGTAGGTACAAAAACTAATTCAATCTTACCTTTGGCAGCATTATCTCTCAAGAAATGGTGACGAACATCAATATGCTTTGTTCTTGAGTGATTAACTGGATTCTTTGATATGTTGATGGTGCTAGTGTTGTCACAATAGATTGGAACTTTGCCACACTTGATTCCAAAATCTCGTAGAGTCTGAATTATCCACAAAATTTGAGAGCAACAGCTACCAGCTGCCAAATACTCACCTTCTGCTGTGGATAATGCAACTGAAGTTTGTTTCTTACTTTGCCAAGATACGAGACTTTGTCATAAATATGTACAAACACCACTTGTGCTCTTTCTATCAGTTTGACAACCTTTTTCATCCGATGTTAGCTTGCTATTTTGATTCATGGGAGTAGATTTCGGCTTGACTTTGTCAAAACCAAATCTGGTCAGCAAATTCTTGACATATTTTGATTGATGCACATAAATTCCATCTTTAGATTGTTTAATTTGGAGCCCCAAGAAATAATTGAGCTCACCCATCATGCTCATGTCAAATTCACTGCTCATACACTTAGAAAACCACTCACACATAGAATCATTAGTGGATCCAAAGATTATATCATCTACATCTGGACAATCAAAATATCATTACCATTTTGCTTAGTAAATAAAGTAGGATCAATTTTACCTCGAATGAAGCCATTTTTGATCAAAAACTTACTAAGCCTCTTGTACCAAGCCCTTGGTGCTTGCTTTAAGCCATATAATGCCTTCTTAAGCTTGTAGACATAGTCCGGATGTTGTCCATGTTCAAAACCAGGGGGTTGCTTAACATAAACTTCCTCTTCCAGAAATCCATTAAGAAAAGCACTTTTGACGTCCATTTGATGTAGCTTGATCTTCTTGTAGCATGTATAAGCAAGAAGCATCCTAATTGATTCCAATCTAGCTACTGGAGCATAAGTTTGATCAAAGTCAATGCCTTCTTGTTGGTTGTACCCTTGTGCCACGAGCCTTGCTTTATTTCGAGTAACAGTACCAAATTCATCCACTTTATTCTTGAAAATCCATTTTGTACCAATGATTGAAGCATCCTTTGGTGGCTTGACCAGTTCCCAAACATCACATCGTTCGAATTGATTGAGTTCTTCTTGCATAGCCGTGATCCAATTTTCATCTTCAAGTGCTTCTTTGACATTTTTGGGTTCCTCTTGAGCTAAAAATGCAGCATAAGCACAAAAGTTTGCAGTGCCTTTTCTTGTCTTGAGACCATCAGAAATATCACCAATAACCTGTTCTGGAGGGTGATTCTTCACTGTCCGTGTAGCTTTTGGCAATGAATGCTTTGCAATATCTTCATGTGAAGTCTTCCTTATCTTAGATGGAGGAGCTAAGTCTTCACCATCATAGATTGGCATTTTATCCTTTGCTCTATTTCCTCTAGGACCATCAAGAGTCATCTTTGCCATCTTTACAATTGTATCATCAACTGGAGTAGAAGGTTCTGTTTGCTGATTTCCTGAGGCAGTTTCAATTTCAGCTTGCTGTTTTCCAGAATCAGTCTCTGTTTCAGCTTGCTGTTTTGGAGTAGCCTTCTCTATTTCAGCTTGCTGTTGTCCAGCTTCACCTGCATCATCTTCCTCGTCTCTTGGAAGATCATTGTTAGGTTCTTGAAAAGTAACATCTATAGATTCCTCAACAATATGCTTAGACAAATTATAAACTCTATAGGTTTTACTATTCATAGAATAACCAAGAAAAATAGCTTCATAAGATTTAGCATCAAATTTACCATCATTACCAATTATCTTGAGCACAAAACACTTTGAGCCAAAAATTCTGAAGTAACTGATGTTGGGCCTCTTTTTCTTGAGCAATTCATATGGAGTCTTGTCCAAAATAGGTCTTATCAATACTCTATTCAGAACATAGCATGCTGTGTTGACTGCTTCTGCCTAAAAACTTCTAGGTAACTTGCTTTCTTGCAACAAAGTCCTTGCTGTCTCTTGCAGTGACCTATTCTTGCGTTCCACCACACCATTTTGTTGTGGAGTCCTTGGAGCCGAGAATTCATGTGATATTCCTCTTTCTTCATAATAAGTAACAAAGTCTTTTTGGAATTCACCACCTCGATCACTCCTTATTCCTACAAGCTTTGTATTGAGCTTATTCTCAAGTAATTTAATTAGTTTCTCAAACTCATTAAAAGCAGCATCTTTAGTTCTAAGAAACAATACCCATGTAAAACGAGAATAATCATCAACAATTACAAAACCATATTGCTTACCTCCTATACTTTTATAAGCTTCTGGACCAAATAAGTCTAAATGTAAAAGTTCTAAGGGTTTAGAAGTAGATACCATTTTCTTTGCTTTGTGAGTACTTCTAATTTGCTTGCCTAATTGGCATGCCGAACACACCTCAGTCTTGACATACTTGATTTTGGGTAAACCTCTGACTAGCTTCTTCTTTGAAAGCTTGTTAAGTAAGTCCATGTGAGCATGACCCAATCTTCTATGCCAAACATAAGGATCAGTGTCTATTGCAGCAAGACAGCAAGCTGTTTTCTGCAACTCAAAGTCCAAAATATATATATTTCCTTCCCTTCTAGCAACTAGGGGGACTTTGTTAGTACCAATAGTAATAATACACTTATCAATACCAAAGTTAACAGTATGACCATCATCATATAACTGACTTATGCTAAGCAGATTATATTTAAGGCCTTTAACATATTGAACTTTATCAATTGAAATGTGTTTATTACCTATTTTACCTTTTCCAAGAATTTGAAGAGTTTTGCTATCACCAATAGTCACTCTTCCACCCTTTTCATCTGAAGACTCAAGAATTGTGCTTTGTCTCCACTCATATGTCTAGTATATCCGCTATCTAAAATCCATTGAGTTGATTTGACTCGAGCGGCAAGACACATCTACAAAACAAATAAAACAACTCAACCTTTTGGTACCCAAAGTTTGTTGGGTCCGACATGGTTAGCAGATAAAACATATAAAACATGTAAATCAGATTTCTTTATCCATTTTTGGATAAATCTAGGTGATTTAATTCTGCCAGCCTGATGATGGTAAGCTGTCTTTGTTCTGCCATTCTGATCATAGTAAGCTGTTTTCTGTTTGTTTCCACCATGGTATGATTTTTGTCCATTCTGAACTTTGCAATGCTTTTCAAGATGCCCTTTCTTTCCACATCTGTTGCATATCTTCCAAGGCATAACATAATCATAGGGTATGCCATGTTTTCCTTCATATCTTAGAGCTTTGTCCTTCTTGTTTGCATTCATTCCAATTCCTTCTCTGACCAATGGAATATTTGTGTTGTTCATCATAGATTTGAGACTTTCTTCTCCTTGAACAAACGATCCCATGCCCTTTTTCAGATCCTCCACTTCCTTTGTGAGCAGATCAATCTTTTCAGCTTGCTGACTTATGATTTCAGCTTGCTGAGATGGTTCTTCTGCTTGATTTGAAGGTGTTGCATCTATTGATTCTCTGAGTTTGAATAGCTCCAAACATTCATCCCTTGCTTCAATCTCCTTCTTTAACTCTGTGATCTCCATTAATTGAGTCTTGTTTCTTTTGAGGAGAATTTTGTTGAAGTTTTCCACATGACTAACTTTAGCTTGAAGATCCTTGATTTCAGCCTCTTTGTCAGCTTGTGTAGGTACCTTCTTGTCAATCCAAGTATCTACTTTGCTCATCAAATCTTGAACCATAGTCTTGAGATAATTATTCTTCTCTTTTAGCTTGCTATTTTCAGCTTTAAGAGAATAATATTCACCCATAGATACATTCTTACATTCCTGCATGGTTAGTGGTTCCAAAACAATATTTTTAGAAGATAAATTATATTTACAAGAGTTTACCTCACTCTGATCTTCTTCTGAATCACTTTCTAGGTATCCACTTTCTGAATTTCCTCGAACAGAATCATCATCAAGTCCAACTAGGGCAAGATTGACCATGTCTCTACTTGAATCATCACTGGAAACCGAGTCATCATCACTCCAAGTCATTAGAGCTTTAGCTTTCTTCTTATCCTTGAAGACAGTTTGCTGTTTTGACTTCAATTTGTAGCAGTCCCGCTTATAATGGCCTGGCTTTCCACATTCAAAGCATGTCTGATCTTTAGAATCCTTGTTGGGCTTCTTGTTGTTGAAAAATCTGCCTTTATCTCTTTTCAGCTTGTTCTTCTTCTCGATCATCTTTCTGATCTTCCTGGATATTAAAGCTAGTTCTTCGTCTAACTCATCTTCAGATTCCAGTAAGCTATCATTAGTGTGAAGAGCTAATTGCTTCATTTGAGCAACTGGAGCTTGCATAGAACTTGATTGGCTTTCCTTGATTTTGCTTTCAAATTGTTCTAATTCTGCAAAAACAGCCAATTGATCCATAATATCTATACTTGGAGAGGATTCTAGAGCTGTTACCTTTGGTTCATAGATAAATGGCACAGCACTAAGTATCTTCATGTTGATTTCCTCTTGTGGGATATGTTTGCCAAGCTGCTTTAAGGCATTCAGATTTATCTGGAATCTAGCTTGACTTTCTCGAATAGTTTCTCCGTCTTGAAGCTTGAAATTTCCAAACTCATTCATTAGTTTACTCAATTTCACCTTTCTTAAACTCTTGGATCCTTCGTGATACAATTCCAGAGTATCCCATATCTCTTTAGCTGATTTGCATGAAGAGACTTTATCACATTCACTAGGACATAACCCATTCATGAGAGAATTCCTAGCCTTTCCATTGAAGCTGTATTTAATTAGTTCAGCCTCTGTGAGATCATCAACGTCTTTCACTTTGCCTTCTTTGTCCTTAAACTCAAAAGGACCCTTCTGAACAACTCTCAAAGCTAGTGGCTCCCTGGATAGATACACTTCCATGCGACCTTTCCACCAGTTATAGTTTTCTGTACCAAGCAAGAGAGGTGCTCGGTAATCTGAGGTTCCTTCGGGATATTTGTCAGCCATTTCGATCGAATACTATTCCCGTTACAGAAAGATTAGTATACCAAAGCTCTGATACCAACTGAAATTACACCTAGAGGGGGGGTGAATAGGTGATTATGGCTAACTAGGATTACTTTTAAATTTTACCCGAAAATGGCTTACTGAGATTTTACCAACAGAACTATAATTTGACAATGATAGTAAGCTGATATGACTAAATGCAATACAGAAAATTATGTGCAGGAAAGTAAATAGAACACACAAGAATTTTAGCCAGGTTCGACCCCTAAGCCCCTATGGTCTACGTCCTGGTCCCTTACCAACTTGGTAAGAGAATATATTATTGATCAATGAAGGTTACAACTACAAGATACACCAATATATCTCCCTTTATCCCAACTGCTGATAATGGCTTGCTGAAACCCTGTTTAAAAAACCTGCTCTCTAAGTACTATACTACCCCGTAGTACAAACTCCTCTAGCAAGTACCACTAAACCCTTGTTTCCCTAGCCAACTTATCCAGCAACTAATCAATACAATTGAACAATACAAATCAGTGATAAAGTTTACAACTCAAACTATAGACTCTCTCTAAGATAAAACACGTGTATATATTTAGAGCTCGAGAGTATTTTGAAATCAATAAAGATCAGGAGTTGTATGTGTTCTTGCTTGCAAATTCGTCCTCTTTAAAAACTGCAAGAAACCATTTATATAACCACACATTAACATTTGAAAATAGCCTCAACAAATTACAACGGCTAGAATCCAATTCTATCGTGTAAGATTGTTGGGATGGTTTCCAATGTTCATGTGTACGTTAGATAGAAGAGAAAGAAAGATGTTCAACGTACAGAAAATATCTCTTCTATTTTGTAGAGGATAAAACGTTTTAATCAGAAGATAGAAGAAAGAGTTTGAAAGAGAAACAAACTCCTATTCTTTAGGAAATCAATTTGAATAAATAAAAATGTTTTATAAATGAGCTCTCTATATATCATGCACGTTTATTATATTAGAGAAGTCCTTACAACTGATATATATGAAGATCCTATAAAATCTCCATGAAATTCGACTTCCTTGTTGAATCTGGACTGTGCATCTTGGCTTGCTGTTATTCTGACAATCATGATCATAGCTTGCTGAAATAGATTACTGTCTCATGATAGCTTGCTGTCATGATACTTAAACAGCACTGATATCAAGCTGTTATATCCTGCAAACATTCTCAAATAACAACATGATGGCTTGCTGTGTTGTGATCATCAAAACTAAGGAGTTACAACTGTAACTGCTCCACACACAGAAACTGACATTATTAATATGCTTAATTACATGGGCTATGCAAGCACTACTTCTAAATTAAGTGAAATTAGGAGGTTGGGTCTTGGGAAAGAATGGAGTTATCTGTGTGATGTAGTAACTAAGGTATTTTCTGGTAAAATTAGTAACTTTGACTCTATAAACATTTCTATGCTTAACATGCTTTACATGCTAGTTACTGATAAGTACTTTAATTTCAGTGATTTGGTTATTTTTGAGTTAGACTTTAATTTAGGAGAGATCAATATGAGAGGTAAAAGTGTCTATTATGCTAGATTCTTTATGATGCTTGCTAACCATCTTATTGAAGATATTGTAATTGAGAACCCAACCAACAAGTTAAATTGTTGGGTTCAAGAAAGAAGGATCATTGCAGATTTGAATAGAGCAAACCATCATAAGGAAATTCCCTTATACTACTTTCCAGTAATGGAGGGACCTCAGGTAAGTGAGGTAATTTCTCCTGTCTCCACTATTCCAACCTCACAAATTTCTTTGCTTTCTAGTGTAGCTATGGAAACTGTGTTAATGACCCAACAGTTGCCTACCCAAGCTACCAAACCAACAAAAGTTCCTAAATTCAAAGCTAAGAAAGCCCCCTCTGATTTCTTTCAAAATAAATCAGTTGTAAAATTGTAACACCCCCAGATCCGGGGTCAGGGATCCGGGTCGTCACGGTCTTTGTTTCCACAATATCACTTCACTTAATTAAATAATAGTTAACTTTATGCTGTGACCCCACACTAACACACACCACAACCCGTTATAGTCTCAGAGATGAAATTGAAATAAGTACAAGTCTTTGAATCCACAATTTAAAAGTTATTACAACCCAAAATGACTACTTGATAAGTCTACAATTAATTGCCATTATCTGCCACAAGTTATAATTATACATAATTGATTCTCAAAAGTAGAAGGTCTGATCTACAGATAGATCTACCTCTGCAGCTATAGCAGCTATGATCTCAACGGGAAAGCACGGGGTGCTTCCCACGCTCTTGCGCTGGGTCTGCTTGAGTCTGGCCATCTTTCCTAACTGTTGTTGTGTGATGAAGAAATAAAGCAAGAGTGAGCATTACAGCTCGCAAGATAATATACGGTGTAAACAATAATGCAAGTATCTAAATGGATAACTTACTAAAATCCTTTATCAAGTGTAAGATAATTACTTACTGGATATAAGAAAAAACAAGGGATGAAGTTACCAAATACTTCACTATACTTATATCATTTATAAAGCTACTTGAACTACCACTGTTCAAAGTATAATGAGCTTTCAACAGTTCATCACATAGATGAGACTACAAGACAAGATTTGAATAGATTAAATCTTTAAAGTATTATTGAAGGAAATGAAGTTATGATATACTTCATTAAGTTCCGATATATATATCCACATATATATCTTCTTTATACAGTTCCTGAAAACCTCTGTCATGTCAAGTATGAACAGAGTTTGTAACATCCAATAAATTTTTGGAAGGAAAAAGAATTGTGGCATAAACCCGATATCTTACTGATCAGGCAAAAATACCAATAAGTAACCTTTTCTACTAGTAGATGGACGAATTCCCCACTGGTCATCACCCTGGTCACAATAGGACCTTATGCTAGACTGCCACTCAGCCACTTACGCATTTGATGGACTCCCACTGAGCCACTTACACTATCATGGACACCCACTGAGCCCATGTTGCTTATGCCGACTCGATAGATGGACTTACTTCCTGAACGTTGGGTAAGTAATCAATTCATTTACCAAAACCGCAACCTTGTTGCGAATATAAAATACACCACAGAGCCGGATCCCTCTGGTTTTGAGCGAGTATTTAAATCCCCTTTAAAAAAGGAAGATCTTAAATATATAAAAATGAGTTTTGGGATCCGCTCTAACTTTTAAAAATTATTTTAAAGACTCGAAAACACTTTAAAGAGTGTTTGGAGTAATGCTGATTTAATAAAGTAAATCAGTCCCAATATACTAGAAAATATCTGAATATTAATATTTAAATAATATTCCCATAAAGAATAATCTTTATATAAATAATTGAAGTAAAAGTTGTAAAACTTATACTTGAAATGAGTATTAAATAACCAAAGATATATTTATACGAAAGTACTATCTTTATTTGAATAATCAAAGATAAGTTTGATTATCGATACCTTATTCTTTAATAAAATAAAGAATATATCTCAGCATATAATCGGAGTCATAGGTCCTCAAATGAATATCCAAATAATATTCAATTAAATAATATAAGCGGAGTCATCTGTCCTCGAATGAATATTCAATTAATATTCATTAAATAATATAAAGTGAGTCATAATTCCTCGAATGAATATTCAAGTAATATTCATTAAATAATATAAAGTGAGTCATAATTCCTCGAATGAATATTCAAGTAATATTCATTAAATAATATAAAGTTATCGAATAAACCTTATTCGATTAATAGTTTTGAAAACTATATCAATATATATATATATATATATATATATATATCATATACTCGGGAACATCTACTCCCGGTTTTTAGGAAAGGGTTCACCTTTGGGTCCCCTATAATCAGGGTATACGCAACTACTGCTTATCTCTAGAATAGGTATTATGCAACTAATAAGCATTTGAACCAACAGATATATAAATCAAGAATACGAAACAGGCATGCATATATACAATATCACATGCTATAATATATCGCAAGAATTTGCTAATAACAAATATGCATTTATCACAAGATCATGCATATACACATATACATCACAACAACAGTTATACGGGTAGAAAACTTGCCTGAGCGACTGGGGGTTACAAATGGCTCGGGACGAGTCTGGTAACCTATAAACAACATATAAGTTGGAATTAAACCAAAGTCACTTATAAATCTATACTTTAACCAATTTAGACTCTAACGCTCGCTTTGCGCTTTACGATTCACTTAAGTCGCTCGAGTACCCTCGGCTCCACCATTTTTAATAAATTAACCATTACGAGTTTTAAGGCGATTCTTTCGCGAGTGTCTTACCAACTGCCTATTACACCTCACATAAATGTTTCATACTCCAATTAGTCATTTAAGGTCTTTAACCTATGTTTCAAAGTAAGGCAAGGGGTAATGGTTCGTTCGCGAAACGTCGTTACTTGAAACAGCCGTTTCTCCTAAACCGTACATCGGAATCAAACGAACCACATACCAAAATGAAGCTCGTAACATGAACTATCTAATAATGGCAATGGTCAAAAACTAGCAGGGAGTTCTCGGGTCCTAATGTTAAGAACAAAACAGCCTAAAGTAAATCAGACATTACGACAGCTATGTTTACGCGATTTCCCAAATTTATACCATTCCAAATCAACCACCAAGCAATCCCAATGCATTCATACAACCAAAATCCATCCATACCATACTACAACAGCCCCAATACCTCAAGTTCTCCAATTTATGTTATTCTCAAACATGAATTTAAAACTATACTTAAGTCCTTTAACTAATCAATAAGATTTCAACATCCAATTTACTACAACTCCAACCCAAACGCTAAACATGCAAGCATCAAACTACTCCTTTACCATAAAAATCAAAATCATCCTAATATACAAAGTAAATCTAGGGTTTGGAGATGTTATACCTTCCTTGAAGTGATGTGAGTAGCTAGGAAGCCTTAAGAAGCCTTGAGATGTCTTAGGGATGCTTGGATCTTAAAGGAAAAACAAGAAAAATCAAGTTAAAAATCTTGAAATCACTATTCATTATCTTCTTTATTGATTTCTTGGAAGAGATTGAGAATGAATTGGAGGCTTAAACTTATAGGATAGCTATATCTATGCATAAGGAGTACTAGATAATTATCTTACCAATTAAGGAAGCTTGGAACTTGAATTTTGAAATTCTTCTTCTTGAAATGAAGAAAAGCCGAGAGCAAATGTTGAAGAAGTGAAATGATTTTGTGTTTGTGATTTGTTTAGCTTAGCTTGGTTGTTTTTTGATTATTTTTTGGTTAATTACCTTTTTAACCTTGAACTTTGTGTGGTTTTAAATCAACCACACCTCCTTCCCCTTATGTCATGCTTATGTCACCTTGTGATGTTATCCTCCCTCACTTGCCCTCTTCTTATTGGTTGGATGACCTCATCATCCCTAACCTCCTTGATTAACTCCTAATTGTTTGCCTAATGACCGCTGATCTGTTATACGGTTCGCTTAACTTTCGTTCTTGTTTCTCGTTTGAGGGATCATACCCGGGATCTTATTACTTGGGTTTCCTTAACCTTTCTCAATACATTATATTCCTTTTTATGATCCTCTATTAAAATCCTTGAATTTAAATCCTTTTTATCCTGTTACCTTATACTCAATTCTTTCGATATCTGGTGGATTTTCGGGAAAAAATCAAAAGGTTCAAATTTGGATTCTGACGATCTTTACATACACTTATATATCATATAGAGTACCAATAAAATCTCAGAATATCCATAAAAGAAACCCTACATAGTGTGGCATGAACAGTTTTCTTATTCAGCAATATCAGCAAAAACACTATTCATAAGGATTATAAACAGTTCAAAATTTTGGGTTATTACAGTCTCCCCTCCTTAAAAGGATTCCGTCCCGGGATCAGATAGAAAACAAATGGGGGTACTTTTCTAGCATTGCGCTCTCTAGTTCCCAAGTTGATTCTTCCACATTATGATTCTGCCATAGCACTCGGACTAGCTTGATCACTTTGTTCCGAAGCACCTGCTCTTTCTTATCCATAATCTTTACTAGTTTCTCCACGTAAGTCAGATCTGGTTGCATATCCACATGCTCGTACTCCACTATGTGTCTGGCATCCCGATGATACTTCCTTAGCATTGACACATGTAACACATTATGAACTTGTTGTAGGTTCGGGGGTAAGGCTAGCTCGTAAGCCAACTTCCCAATCCGTCTTAGTATCTCAAAAGGTCCAATGTATCTTGGGCTTAGTTTTCCTTTCTTTCCGAATCTCATTAACCCCTTCCAAGGGGATACTTTTAGTAGTACTAAGTCCCCTACTCCATACTCCTTGTCCTTTCGGGCTAGTTCTGCATATTTCCTCTGTCTGTCTTGGGCTGCTACAAGCCGTCCTCTGATGAGATCCACTATGTCTTTGGTCCTTTGGACCACTTCGGGTCCGAGCATCTTCCGCTCTCCTACTTCATCCCAGTATAAAGGAGATCGACGCCTTCTTCCGTACAGGGCCTCATAAGGCGGCATTCCGATGCTAGCATGAAAGCTATTGTTATAAGAAAACTCGATCAACGGCAAGTGATCATCCCAACTTCCTTTAAAGTCTATTGCACAGACTCTCAACATATCCTCTAGTGTCTGGATGGTCCTTTCACTCTGCCCATCCGTCTGGGGATGGTACGCGGTACTCATATTTAACTTGGTCCCCGCATATTCTTGAAAGCTCCTCCAAAATCTGGAGTTAAACCTGGGGTCTCGGTCTGAGACAATGGACGCTGGGACTCCATGTCGCGTCACTATTTCCTTAAGGTAAATGTCCACTAGTCTATCGACTGTGTATCTCTCATTGATAGGAATGAAATGAGCTGACTTTGTCAGTCGGTCTATAATCACCCATACGACATCATGGTTGGCTTTTCGTCCTTGGTAAGCCGACAACAAAATCCATGGCTATCTGTTCCCATTTCCATTCGGGAATCTCCAGGGGTCGTAAAAGTCCACTGGGTCTCTGGTGCTCTGCCTTTACTCTTTGGCAAGTCAAACATTTGCTTACCCATTCTGCTACGTCCCTCTTCATGTTGGGCCACCAGTAATATTCCTTCAAATCCCTATACATCTTGGTGCTTCCCGGGTGAATGGAATACCTTGAACTATGGCTTTCATCCAAAATCTCATCTTTAAGCTCTTGAACATTCGGAACCCAAATCCGGTAGGAGTACCTCATTATCCCTTTATCATCTTTCTCAGTATGGATCTCTTCTCCAGTCATTGACTCTCTGCCTTCATTCATTATTTTCTCTTGGCACAATCTGATCTTTTCCAATAACTCTGGCTGCATTGAGATCTCAAAAAGCTTTTCAGTTCCGGTTCCGGTTACCCTTACTTCTATTTCCATTCTCTCAAAATCCTTTATCAATTCTTCCGAAGTCGTTATCATTCTGAGTCTTTCCTTTCTACTAAGGGCATCAGCCACCACATTGGCTTTCCCCGGGTGATAGAGAATCTCACAATCATAGTCCTTGATTAGCTCTAACCATCTCCTCTGGCGCATGTTGAGCTCTTTCTGCGTAAATATGTACTTGAGGCTCTTATGGTCTGTGAAAATCTCGCACTTCTCTCCTCTGGCTCTGATACTACTATTGCCACGAGCTCAAGGTCATGAGTAGGATATCTAATCTCGTATTCCTTCAGTTGTCTTGACGCATACGCAATCACTTTACCGTGCTGCATAAGCACACACCCTAATCCTTTGTGCGACGCGTCACTATATATCACAAAATCTCCTTTTCCATCTGGCAATGCCAACACCGGGGCCGTTACCAACCTTTTCTTTAATTCTTGAAAATTGTTCTCGCATTTCTCCGTCCATTTAAACTTCTCTGTCTTACGAGTAAGTCGTGTCAAAGGGGCTGCGATCTTCGCAAAGTCCTGTACAAATCTACGATAGTAGCCGGCCAATCCTATGAAACTCCTTACCTCTATGGGTGTGGTTGGCCTTTCCCAATTTGAGACCGCCTCTATCTTGGAGGGGTCGACCAATACTCCTTCTTTATTGATCACATGTCCTGAAAAATATACTTCATTCCGCCAGAATTCACACTTCGAGAATTTGGCATATAACTGCTCCTCTCTGAGTATTCCTAGAGCTATCCTCAAATGCTCTGCATGTTCTGCCTCAGTCCTTGAGTAGATTAAAATATCATCGATAAAAACTATCACACACTTGTCCAAGTACTTCTTAAATACTCTGTTCATTAAGTCCATGAAAGCCACTGGGGTGTTGGTTAATCCAAAGGACATTACCAAGAACTCATAGTGCCCATACCTGGTATGGAACGCTGTCTTGGAAATATCTTCGGGTTTAATCTTTAGTTGGTGATATCCAGTTCTCAGGTCAATCTTGGAAAAATAAACAGCATCCTTTAGCTGGTCGAACAGATAGTCTATTCTAGGTAACGGGTACCTGTTCTTTATGGTTAGCTTGTTCAACTCTCGATAGTCGATGCACAACCTCATGCTCCCATCCTTCTTCTTAACAAATAACACTGGTGCTCCCCACGGAGACACACTGGGTCTTATCATACCCTTATCCAAAAGTTCCCGCAATTGGGTAGCTAATTCCTTTATTTCTAATGGGGCTAACCGGTAAGGTGCTTTTGAAACTGGCGCCGTCCCTGGGGCCAACTCAATAGCAAATTCAATCACTCTATCGGGTGGTAATCCCGGAAGGTCTTGTGGGAATACGTCTTCAAATTCGTTGACTACCGGAATATCTTGTAAGTTGGGCACCTCCTTCTGCGTGTCCACCACATAGGCTAGGTAAGCCTCATTTCCTTTTCGTAGCATCCTTCTGGCCTGGGCCATAGTCAAAAATTTATGCGTCTGCCTCTTTCCTTTAAATATAACTTCTTTCTTTCCTGGGATATTTAGCTTAACTTTCTTCCCCGTACAGTCTATCTGAGCATTATTGCTAGATAGCCAGTCCATTCCCAAAATTACATCAAACTCCCCTAATTTAAAAGGAATTAGATCAACACTAAAAGATTACTCCCCTATGCCTAACTCACAGGCGGGTTGAATCTGGTTAACAGGAATAATTTCATGATTGGCTATTTCTACTTGCAAGGGTTCTATCAAGGGTTCAGCCTTAAGTCTTAACTTACGCGCAAGGTCCTTTGATATAAAAGATTTAGTTGCTCCCGAATCAAATAAAACGTTTGCACTGACTGAATTTAGAGAAAGGGTACCTGCTATCACATCTGAGTCTTTCATAGCATCCTGGACTGTCATGTTGAAAGTCCTCGCAGTAGGTGGCTTATTGGAGGCAGCCTTGCTGGCTCCTGAAGCTGCTGGTTTGTTCATTGGGCATTCCCTCTTCCAATGACCCGGGCGTCCACACTGATGACAAGTGGTGGTTGGAATGACGGCAGGGGTTGATGAAGGGCACTTAGTTGAATAGTGACCTTCTCGACCGCACTTAAAGCAGGTTACTGGCTTTCCTTTACACTCCCCAGTGTGCATCCTTCCACAAGTGTTACAGGTTGGCAATGGGGGTCGAGACTGGTGGGAATAGGACATTCTTGACTTCTGGCCGCTCTGGCTCACATTCACGCTCATTGGCCGCTTAAACCCAGTGTTCTTTCCCGGTAGGGACACTGCTCCTCGATTAAATCTAGTGGGGAAGCTCCTTCCTGCGGAACCTCCACCCATGCTCATACTTTTCCTCTTTATTCCCTTCTTCTCTCTTTCCTTCTGCATCTGTTCACTTCTGGCTTCTACGATTGTTGCCTTTTGCACCAGAGTGGCATAATTCGTAAGCTCAAGGATTGCCACTCTATTTTGAATCCACGGTTTCAGTCCCTGCTGAAACCTCCTAGCTTTCTTTTCCTCGTTGCTCACAAATTCCGGCATAAACCTTGATAACTCAGTAAATTTCGCTTCGTACTCTGCTACAGATAAGTTATTCTGCTTTAGCTCCAAGAACTTGAGCTTCATCTGGTTTTCCATAAACCTCGGGAAATACTTTCCCAGAAACAACTGACTGAATCTCTCCCAGGTTATAATAGCATCTGTCTCCATGTTTTTCTTGGCCTCCCACCAGTAGTTGGCCTCTCCTTTCAAAAAGGTAGGTAGCAAATACAATCTTCTGTGCCTCATCGGTACTCAAAATCTCAAAGGATTTCTCCATTTCCTTTAACCATGCCCTTGCCTCAACTGGGTCGGCTGATCCGTGGAACTCAGGGGGCTTAAGGGACTTAAAAGCCTTGAAAGAGTTTTCCACAACATTGTTATTTCCTTGAGGGGGTGGGTTGGGTTGTCGTTCCAAGTTCTGCCTTAGTAGTTGCATGAACTGGCCCATGGGATCCATGCCTGGGTTTGGTATTGGTTGCTCAACCTCAGTTTCTCCTTCTTCAGCCTCTATCTCAAATCCCTCAACATCATATGTTTCCTCATCCTCTTCATACAGGGAGTCATCCTGTTCCACATAATCGTCATCTTCCTCTTCACTGTGTTCCTGGTTCCTATCGTCCTGGTTATGGCTTCCCTGGTCCTCAGATCCAGGGTTCGCCCTAGTTCCAATCTTTCTTGGCGGCATGATACTGATAATAAAAAAAAAATTATTTGGGAAAAATCAATGTTAGGTCACAATCATACTCAACATTGTGCCTTGCACAGCTCTATTATGGGGAGAATGTACCTCGCAATTCTATTATATTATGACAATTCTAATAAGAAGTGCAGTAATAATAATGATAAAAACAGTGATCTCGTCACTAAGGAACTAAACTTGAAAGGAAACAAATATATACATAATGCAAGAAACACATAGTTTGTTCTGGTCAAAAGTACAACAGTGCTACAGCCATCTATCCCAAAAGTGATACACAAGAGTCTATCTGTCTAGTCAGAAAAAGGGATGCTATATACAAGTCAACTATCCCGGAAAATTGGCTCTTACTAAGGCCTCGACTAACTAGATAACTAGACTATCCCATCGTCAGTCCTGAATCACGCACCGGAGCGGGTCAGCTCCCATACCCTTTCCATCGCACGACGGAAGATATAGTCGGCCTGCCGCCTGGAGATCCTACCATGCCTGTCCCCCTGGAGCGATCTGAGTCTCGCTCGGGATGTGAGCTCTATCCCCGTCAGCTCCCTCCTCAAGGATCGGAGTATAGCAGCCCTAGTCTCATAAGCTCGGGTACGCCTACCCGCCCTCTCCGCATCCAACTCCCTCCTGGCCTCATCCAGCCGGGACTCAGCAATAGCCACTCGGGTCCTCAGTACATCCTGAACATAGCCGTGGGCTAACAAAGACTGCCTATGGGCAGGGTCGAGAGGTGGTGAATCCGGAGCCGCTGGGGGTGCCTCCTCGGTCTGTCTAGGCTCAGAAGTATGGGTCTTTGAGCTGTCATCATAGAGGATCCAAGTTAGTGGTCCAGGGGTAGGAGCTCTGACCACCGGGAGTGAGGGTAAAGGGGTACCAGTGTACACTACCATAGCTCCGACACGCTCCTCATCTACTAGGACCTCATCCGGGTCCTCCTCATCTGAAATAGCAATGACCTCTGTCTCTGATTCCTCTGAGGGGTCCTCCTCATCCTTCTCCATCTCAGGCTCCTCCTGATCCTCGATATCTAGCAGTGCCTCATCATGCTCACGCTCGAACATTTCAGGGTCCTCTATCTCATGCGCCTACACATTAAACGAGCCAAGTTACTATCATGATACTTATAAGGGTTCCCGTAAGGGTTTTAACTGTCAGCGCTACTTTAAGTAGTCCGACCATGAACTTGGCAAGAGTTCTTATTATCTTTGTGAGTTTATTATTATATCGTCGCATCATCTCTGAGGTTTATAACGCTTGGCTCTGATACCATTTCTATAATACCCCCAGATCCGGGGTCAGGGATCCGGGTCGTCACGGTCTTTCTTTCCACAATATCACTTTACTTAATTAAATAATAGTTAACCTTATGCTGTGACCCCACACTAACACACACCACAACCCGTTATAGTCTCATAGATGAAATTGAAATAAGTACAAGTCTTTGAATCCACAATTTAAAAGTTATTACAACCCAAAATGACTACTTGATAAGTTTACAATTAATTGCCATTATCTGCCACAAGTTATAATTATACATAATTGATTCTCAAAAGTAGAAGGTCTGATCTACAGATAGATCTACCTCTGCAGCTATAGCAGCTATGATCTCAACGGGAAGGCGCGGGGCGCTTCCCACGCTCTTGCGCTGGGTCTGCTTGAGTCTGGCCATTTTTCCTAACTGTTGTTGTGTGATGAAGAAATAAAGCAAGAGTGAGCATTACAGCTCGCAAGATAATATATGGTGTAAACAATAATGCAAGTATCTAAATGGATAACTTACTAAAATCCTTTATCAAGTGTAAGATAATTACTTACTGGATATAAGCAAAAATAAGGGATGAAGTTACCAAATACTTCACTATACTTATATCATTTATAAAGCTACTTGAACTACCACTGTTCAAAGTATAATGAGCTTTCAACAGTTCATCACTGAGATGAGACTACAAGACAAGATTTGAATAGATTAAATCTTTGAAGTATTATTGAAGGAAATGAAGTTATGATATACTTCATTAAGTTCCGATATATATATCCACATATATATCTTCTTTATACAGTTCCTGAAAACCTCTGTCATGTAAAGTATGAACAGAGTTTGTAACATCCAATAAATTTTTGGAAGGGAAAAGAATTGTGGCATAAACCCGATATCTTGCTGATCAGGCAAAGATACCAATAAGTAACCTTTTCTACTAGTAGATGGACGAATTCCCCACTGGTCATCACCCTGGTCGCCATAGGACCTTATGCTGGACTGCCACTCAGCCACTTACGCATTTGATGGACTCCCACTGAGCCACTTACACTATCATGGACGCCCACTGAGCGCATGTTGCTTATGCCGACTCGATAGATGGACTTACTTCCCGAACGTTGGGTAAGTAATCAATTTATTTACCAAAACCGCAACCTTGTTGCGAATATAAAATACACCACAGAGCCGGATCCCTCTGGTTTTGAGCGAGTATTTAAATCTCCTTTAAAAAATGAAGATCTTAAATATATAAAAATGAGTTTTGGGATCCGCTCTAACTTTTAAAAATCATTTTAAAGACTCGAAAACACTTTAAAGAGTGTTTGGAGTAATGCTGATTTAATAAAGTAAATCAGTCCCAATATATTAGAAAATATCTGAATATTAATATTTAAATAATATTCCCATAAAGAACAATCTTTATATAAATAATTGAAGTAGAAGTTTTAAAACTTATACTTGAAATGAGTATTAAATAACCAAAGATATATTTATACGAAAGTACTATCTTTATTTGAATAATCAAAGATAAGTTTGATTATCGACACCTTATTCTTTAATAAAATAAAGAATATATCTCAACAAATAATCGGAGTCATAGGTCCTCAAATGAATATCCAAATAATATTCAATTAAATAATATAAGCGGAGTCATCTGTCCTCGAATGAATATTCAAGTAATATTCATTAAATAATATAAAGTGAGTCATAATTCCTCGAATGAATATTCAAGTAATATTAATTAAATAATATAAAGTGAGTCATAATTCCTCGAATGAATATTCAAGTAATATTCATTAAATAATATAAAGTTATCGAATAAACCTTATTCGATTAATAGTTTTGAAAACTATATCAATATATATATATATATAAATATATATATATATAAATATATATATATCATATACTCGGGAACATCTACTCCCGGTTTTTAGGAAAGGGTTCACCTTTGGGTCCCCTATAATCAGGGTATACGCAACTACTGCTTATCTCTAGCATAGGTATTATGCAACTAATAAGCATTTGAACCAACAAATATATAAATCAAGAATACAAAACAGGCATGCATATATACCATATCACATGCTACAATATACCGCAAGAATTTGCTAATAACAAATATGCATTTTTCACAAGATCATGCATATACACATATACATCAAAACAACAGTTATACAGGTAGAAAACTTGCCTGAGCGACTGGGGGTTTCAAATGGCTCGGGACGAGTCTGGTAACCTATAAACAACATATAAGTTGGAATTAAACCAAAGTCACTTATAAATCTATACTTTAACCAATTTAGACTCTAACGCTCGCTTTGCGCTTAACGATTCACTTAAGTCGCTCGAGTACTCTTGGCTCCACCATTTTTAATAAATTAACCATTACGAGTTTTAAGGCGATTCTTTCACGAGTGTCTTACCAACTGCCTATTACACCTCACATAAATGTTTCATACTCCAATTAGTCCTTTAAGGTCTTTAACCTATGTTTCAAAGTAAGGCGAGGGGTAATGGTTCGTTCGTGAAATGTCGTTACTTAAAACGACCGTTTCTCCTAAACCGTACATCGGAATCAAACGAACCACATATCAAAACGAAACTCGTAACATGAACTATCTAATCATGGAAATGGTCAAAACCTAGCAGGGAGTTCTCGGGTCCTAATGTTAAGAACAAAACAGCCTAAAGTAAATCGGACATTACGACGGCTATGTTTACGCGATTTCCCAAATTTATACCATTCCAAATCAACCACCAAGCAATCCCAATTCATTCATACAACCAAAATCCATCCATACCATACTACAACAGCCCCAATACCCAAGTTCTCCAATTTATGTTATTCTCAAACATGAATTTAAAACTATACTTAAGTCCTTTAACTAATCAATAAGATTTCAACATCCAATTTACTACAACTCCAACCCAAACTCTAAACATGCAAGCATCAAGCTACTCTTTTACCATAACAATCAAAATCATCCTAATATACAAAGTAAAGCTAAGGTTCGGAGATGTTATACCTTCCTTGAAGTGATGTGAGTAGCTAGGAAGCCTTAAGAAGCCTTGAGATGTCTTAGGGATGCTTGGATCTTAAAGGAAAAACAAGAAAAATCAAGTTAAAAATCTTGAATCACTATTCATTATCTTCTTCATTGATTTCTTGGAAGAGATTGAGAATGAATTGGAGGCTTAAACTTATAGGATAGCTATATCTATGCATAAGGAGTACTAGATAATTATCTTACCAATTAAGGAAGCTTGGAACTTGAATTTTGAAAATCTTCTTCTTGAAATGAAGAAAAGCCGAGAGCAAATGTTGAAGAAGTGAAATGATTTTGTGTTTGTGATTTGTTTAGCTTAGCTTGGTTGTTTTTTGATTTGTTTTTGGTTAATTACCTTTTTAACCTTGAATTTTGTGTGGTTTTAAATCAACCACACCTCCTTCCCCTTATGTCATGCTTATGTCACCTTGTGATGTCATCCTCCCTCACTTGCCCTCTTCTTATTGGTTGGATGACCTCATCATCCCTAACCTCCTTGATTAACTCCTAATTGTTTGCCTAATGACCGCTGATCTGTTATACGGTTCCCTTAACTTTCGTTCTCGTTTCTCGTTTGAGGGATCATACCCGGGATCTTATTACTTGGGTTTCCTTAACCTTTCTCAATACATTATATTCCTTTTTATGATCCTCTATTAAAATCCTTGAATTTAAATCCTTTTTATCCTGTTACCCTATACTCAATTTTTTCGATATCTGGTGGATTTTAGGGAAAAAATCAAAAGGTTCAAATTTGGATTCTGACGATCTTTACATACACTTATATATCATATAGAGTACCAATAAAATCTCAGAATATCCATAAAACAAACCCTACATAGTGTGGCATGAACAGTTTTCTTATTCAGCAATATCAGCAAAAACACTATTCATAAGGGTTACAAAAACTTCAAAATTTTGGGGTTATTCCAAAAATCCACCAAACCTAAAGAGGGGAGTGTGAAGGTGGGCAAGAAAGGTGAGGGACAGGGTGAAAATCAAAGAAGCCCTAAGGATAAGGTTGGAGAGGTAAGTGTTTCCCAGCCTAGCCACACTGCAGTTCCTCAACAAACTGTAGTGCTTAATAAGGATATTAGCTCATTACTGTTTTCATCCTCCCAAAAGGATGTTACCATTGAAACAAGCTCCCAAACAGAAGCACATGCCAAGATGGGTAGGGACACTAGCTCACCATAAACTTATGCTAAAAAGAAAAGATCAAAAACCCTTGGGGATGCACAGGGCTCACACACTGTGCAAACTGGTGCTAAAGACCCAGTCACTGTACCATCTCAAAGTCAGGTTGATGTGGCTCCAATAAATGTGGAGTCACCGCCAAAATCTCTCATAACTCAAGCACCTGATACACCAAATTCTCCCACACACACATTGGATGTTGACATTATAAACACATCACTTCCAAATTCTCCATCTTTAACTCTCTTGGAGAAGCCAAAAATCCATATAAGTGAGCATCATCTTCTAGATGATTTATTGGCTCACTTGCCATTTCTTTCTGATATTGTTGAGACATCTGTGCAAAAATTCTCATCAATCTGCACAGAGTCTACAATAGTCTACATTCCAAACTCAATTATTTATTCTATCCCGATGGATATTTATCATCCGTCGAGTAGTGATTGTATCCCGACGGATAAGCTTAATAGCAGTCATCTGTCGGATAGTCAAACTGCTAACCCGATGGATATTCTTCATCCATCGGGTGTCTCTGCATAACTTCAAATTTCTTCAATTCTTACAAGTGCAGAGGACTTAGTAGTAGTGCAATCACTCTTAGGACTGAGGACTGAGGGAAGGGAGTGAATTGAGTGAGAGTCTGGGTTGCTCCCAGGCAAAAGGAGAGAATAAGAGTGAATCCATGCAGTCCATTTCTTCAGGAATGACAAAAGTGAGTGAGAGGAGTCCCACCTTAGATGGTGAAGGTGAGGGTGTGAGGGTGGGAAGCCAAGGGGAGACCTTGATGCAAGAAAAGAGAGATATGAGAGAAATGAAGGTATAGGAGAAATAAGGGTGGATGTCATTGCAAGTGAGTTAATGAATGTCCAGGATGCAGACATAGAGGGACTATCTCAGCAAAGTCAAGCTGTTATAGATTCTACCTCCTTGGATGATGAGACATTTACTCACCCTGTTCCAGCATATTGTAACCACCCAAATTCGAGGTCAAGATTTGGTGTCACTAAAAAATCTTTATATAAAATAAAAGAATATTACATTAACCCCCTTGAATCCGGATCGTTTACAGGTTATGGTATGAAACAAGAATCTAATTTTTTACAACTTATAACAACTAAATACAAATGTAAATACCTTTGTACTAATGCTCTTGTCATATTCTTCTAGCATCTTCGACCTCTCACAATGGAGATTTCTCTAACTTCTGCTGTCTATCAAAGCTATTCACTTTTAACCTTATCTGTTTCTGGAAGAAATAAGAATTTACAAAGCAAGAGTGAGCAAAAAATGCCCATCAAGTATATAATTTGAGTTTCAAACAACAATATCAAAGGAAAATTTCCGGACAAAATCTTTAAACAATTTTAACAATTCTATTTGTTTGAGGGAGTTGAGCGACTAAACCTTGGCTATTATCAGCCTCGAATTTAAATCCAAAAGTGATAAGCGATTCCCCGATCCATCTCCTGAATCAGGGTTTTGTCCGGTTTTTGGAATCATAAAACCTTTCGAGAGAGAATGTCGTTAATGGCGATCAACAACAAATTAGACTGAACACTAGTTCATATCTATATCCTGCTGATCAGTCAGGATACAGTGCAGATCTATACCTACATGTATAGATCCATTCGGGTCCCCAGGCACTACGGCCCATCTCAAGGCACCGGTCATGTCCCGGTCCTTAGGATTAAGTAAACCTTAATCCCACATATCATCATTATCCAACCCGTGGAGTATTTTGATGTCAAATCATTTTGAATTCAAAACATCCCAATTCATGGTTCGCAAATAACCCGAAAGAATGGGTATTTGCTCAAGAGAGCAATCGAATTATAGGAAAAATAATGAAAAGAACATGCATAATAAGAGTAATTGTAGCGAAATATAAAACAATTAACTATTTTGAACTTAGAATAGGAATGAAGAAATATTTACAATATTTTAAAAGAAAAATCAGGAATACTTGCCTCAATAAGCTTTAATCGCTATTACTACTTGACTTTGATTCGACTTGAACGTTCGGCTTTATCGTCAAACTACTATTACATTTTGGATACGATCCCAACACTCAGACCCTTTGTTTAGAACTTCATTGATCTTGACATCTAATCACTAGATCATTCCTAGTCCAATGTCGATACTCGGGTTTTCCGTCTAGGACCTACAGGGTTGAGATACCCTATTTCAGATAATCGCTTAAGCTTAACATCAAATCGCTATCACTTCTACCCATACGATTTCATAATCCGATTTGTATTTATATGTATTACTGAAATACACATAGCAATTATGGTCCACATCGTCAAAAATCGGTTGGGTATTTATTTTCGAAAAATACGTATACTCGTCGTTTTGAAAAACAGGACAATCGATTATTTATAAATTATTTTGTCTAAATCGTACTTAACTTCATATAATATAATTATATATGGTTATTCGACGTCTCCGATAATTTCGGGTTACACTCCCGTATTTTTGGAATCAATTTCAAAACAGAGCTTCCTATAAAATACTTTATATCAAAACGTAATAGTGTCTCGCCTTTTGAGAATACGAATTTTCACGCGTACGAATTTTCAAGCTGAATATATTGCTGCTGGCAGTTGCTGTGCAAAAATTTTGTGGATGAAAAACCAATTGTTGGACTATGGTCTACAAGTAGATATGATTCCTATTTTCTGTGATAACACAAGTGCAATTGCCATCACTGAAAATCCAGTACAACATTCAAGAACAAAACACATAGACATCAAGTACCACTTCATAAGAGAACATGTGATGAATGGTACTGTGGAACTGCATTTTGTTCCAACTGAAAAGCAGCTTGCAGATATATTTACCAAACCACTTGATGAACCCACCTTTTCAAGGTTGGTAAGTGAATTAGGTATGCTTAATTTCTCTTGAATTATTTCAGATATTTTTGCAAGTGGTTATGTAGCCAGAAATTTAATTGATTTTTCTGTTTTGGATGAAATTTTGGCTAAGTCAAAATTTACATCCCGACGGATGATCAATATCCATCGAGTTTGATCATCCGTCGGAATACAATTTGTCAATAAAATCAATTATTTTTCTGGAATATTTTATAACTCGACGGATAACTAATTTATCCTCATCCGTCGAATTGTCTCAATCCTAGCCGTTAATTCCCTAAACATTATCCATCGAGTATACTTACAGCTTATAAACATGACACGACGGATAAGTGACAGAATTATTCACAGTTTAATTATTTTTATACGGCTATTTTGGGCAATTTTTATTAGTTACTTTATTTTACTTTATTATTTTTGACAGTTTATTTCTGAGATAGTATAAAAACAAATTCACTTTTATTCATTTCTTTTATCATTCTCAAGATTCAATTGCTCTAATTTCTTTCTTCTCAAAAGCAAACTCTCTCTGCAAATTCAAAATCTCTAACAATGGCACCTATAGTGAAAATCATGTCTCAAACCGGTTATATCTATGAGGAAAACAACTTCTCAGCTTTGGTGAACAAGGAGATTCAACAGTCTGGTGACTATCACAAAATGATGGATTTTGTGAAGAACTACAAACTCAACTATGCCATGCTGGAATCACCCACCATTTACTGTGAGGTTGTTGAAAAGATATGGACAACTGCAGTGTACAACTCGACAGACAAGACCATCACATTCACTCTGAAAGTTAAGCAGTTTTGCATAAATAGTGATATTGTTAAAGCATGCTTCAAGATTCCTGATAATACTGTAATTGCTCCACACACAGAAACTGACATTGTTAATATGCTTAATTCCATGGGCTATGCACTCACTACTTCTAAATTAAGTGAAATTAGGAGGTTGGGTCTTGGGAAAGAATGGAGTTATCTGTGTGATGTAGTAACTAAGGTGTTTTCTGGTAAAATTAGTAACTTTGACTCTATAAACATTTCTATGCTTAACATGCTTTACATGCTAGTTACTGATAAGTACTTTAATTTCAGTGATTTGGTTATTTTTGAGTTAAGCTTTAATTTAGGAGAGATCAATATGAGAGGTAAAAGTGTCTATTATGCTAGATTCTTTATGATGCTTGCTAACCATCTTATTGAAGATATTGTAATTGAGAACCTAACCAACAAGTTAAATTGTTGGGTTCAAGAAAGAAGGATCATTGCAGATTTAAATAGAGCAAACCATCACAAGGAAATTCCCTTATACTACTTTCCAGTAATGGAGGGACCTCAGGTACGTGAGGTAATTTCTCCTGTCTCCACTATTCCAACCTCACAAATTTCTTTGCTTTCTAGTGTAGCTATGGAAATTGTGTCAATGACCCAACAGTTGCCTACCCAAGCTACCAAACCAACAAAAGTTCCTAAATTCAAAGCTAAGAAAGCCCCCTCTGATTTCTTTAAAAGAAATCAGTTGTAAAATCCACCAAACCTAAGGAGGGGAGTGTGAAGGTGGGCAAGAAAGGTGAGGGATAGGGTGAAAATCAAAGAAGCCCTAAGGATAAGGTTGGAGAGGTGAGTGTTTCCCAGCCTAGCCACACTGCAGTTTCTCAACAAACTGCAGTGCTTAATAAGGATATTAGCTCATTACTGTTTTCATCCTCCCAAAAGGATGTTACCATGGAAACAAGCACCCAAACAGAAGCACAGGCTAAAATGGGTAGGGATACTAGCTCACCATAAACTTATGCTAGAAAGAAAAGATTAAAAACCCTTGGGGATGCACAGGGCTCACACACTGTGCAAACTGGTGCTAAAGACCCAGTCACTGTACCATCTCAAAGTCAGGTTGATGTGGCTCCAATAAATGTGGAGTCACAGCCAAAATCTCTCATAACTGAAGCACCTAATACACCAAATTCTCCCACACACTCATTGGATGTTGACATGATAAACACATCACTTCCAAATTCTCCATCTTTAACTCTCTTGGAGAAGCCAAAAATCCATACAAGTGAGCATCATCTTCTAGATGATTTATTGGCTCACTTGCCATTTCTTTTTGAGATTGTTGAGACATCTGTGCAAAAATTCTCATCAATATGCACAGAGTCTACAATAGTCTCCACTACAAACTCAATTATTTATTCTATCCCAATGGATATTTATCATCCGTGGAGTAGTGATTGTATCCCGACGGATAAGCTTAACAGCAGTCATCTGTCGGATAGTCAAACTTCTAACCCGATGGATATTCCTCATCCGTCGGGTGTCTCTGCACAACTTCAAATTTCTTCAATTCTTACAAGTGCAGAGGACTTAGTAGTAGTGCAATCACTCTTAGGACTGAGGACTGAGGGAAGGGAGTGAATTGAGTGAGAGTCTGGGTTGCTCCCAGGCAAAAGGAGAGAATAAGAGTGAATCCATGCAGTCCATTTCTTCAGGACTGGAAAAAGTGAGTGAGAGGAGTCCCACCTTAGATGGTGAAGGTGAGGGTGTGAGGGTGGGAAGCCAAGGGGAGACCTTGATGCAAGAAAAGAGAGATATGAGAGAAATGCAGGTACAGGAGAAATAAGGGTGGATGTCATTGCAAGTGAGTTAATGAATGTCCAGGATGTAGACAGGGAGGGACTATCTCAGCAAAGTCAAGCTGTTATAGATTCTACCTCCTTGGATGATGAGACATTTACTCACCCTGTTCCAGCATATTGTAACAACCCTAATTCGAGGTCGAGATTTGGTGTCACTAAACAATCTTTATATAAAATAAAAGAATATTACATTAACCCCTTGAATCCGGATCGTTTACAGGTTATGGTATGAAACAAGAATCTAATATTTTACAACTTATAACAACTAAATACAAATGTAAATACCTTTGTACTAATGCTCTTGTCATATTCTTCTAGCATCTTCGACCTCTCGCAACAGAGATTTCTCTAACTTCTGTTGTCTATAAAAGCTATTCAATTTTAACCTTATATGTTTCTGGAAGAAATAAGAATTTACAAAGCAAGATTGAGCCAAAAATGCCGAGCAAGTATATAATTTGAGTTTCAAACATCAATATCAAAGGAACATTTCCGGACAAAATCTTTAAACAATTTTAACAATTCTATTTGTTTGAGGGAGTTGAGCGACTAAACCTTGGCTGTTATCGCCTCTAATTTAAATCCAAAAGTGACAAGCGATTCCCCGATCCATCTCCTGAATCAGAGTTTTGTCCGGTTTTTGGAATCATAAAACCTTTTGAGAGAGAATGTCATTAATGGCGATCAACAACAAATTAGACTGGACACTAGTTCGTATCTATATCCTGCTGATTAGTCAGGATATAGTGCAGATCTATACCTACCTGTATAGATCCATTCGGGTCCCCAGGCACTACAGCCCATCTCAAGGCACCGGTCATGTCCCGGTCCTTAGGATTAAGTAAACCTTAATCCCACATATCATCATTATCCAACCCGTGGAGTATTTTGATGTCAAATCATTTTGAATTCAAAACATCCCAATTCATGGTTCACAAATAATCCGAAAAAATGGGTATTTTCTCAAGAGAGCAATCGAATTATAGGAACAATAATGAAAAGAACATGCATAATAAGAGTAATTGCAGCGAAATATAAAACAATTAACTATTCTGAACTTAGAATAGGAACGAAGAAATATTTGCTGTATTTTAAAAGAAAAATCAGGAATACTTGCCTCAATAAGCTTTAATCGCTATTACTAGTTGACTTTGATTCGACTTGAATGTTCGGCTTTATCGTCAAACTACTATTCCATTTTGGATACGATCCCAACACTCAGGCCCTTCGTTTAGAACTTCATCGATCTCGACGTCTAATCACTAGATCATTCCTAGTCCGATGTCGATACTCGGGTTTTCCGTCTAGGACCTACAGGGTTGAGATACCCTGATTCAGATAATCGCTTAAGCTTAACATCAAATTGCTATCAATTCTACCCATACGATTTCATAATCCGATTCGTATTTATATGTATTACTGAAATACACATAGCAATTATGGTCCACATCGTCAAAAATCGGTTGGGTATTTATTTTCGAAAAATACGTATACTCGTCGTTTTAAAAATAGGGCAATCGATTATTTATAAATTATTCTGTCTCAATCGTATTTAAGTTCATATAATATAATTATTTATGGTTATTCGACGTCTCCGATAATTTCGGGTTACACTCCCGTATTTTCGGAATCAATTTCCCGAAAATCGGGCAGCGTCTCCTTTGTTTATCGGCCTACCCATCGAAACAACTCAACGTCAAATCACAACAATCGCCATTCCACAATTCCCAACACATATTCAATTATGCATCGGGCATCCTACGTAAATTTCACCAATTAATTATATAATTTCTCGCAAGAAATTTATTTTTATTTCATGAATATTTATTCATTATTTCCGTGCAAAAAAATTCAGTAAAAGGAATAAAATAGAAATTATCAACACGCGCGTATACATGCGCCCAACATAGGGCCAAAAATCATGGCCGAAAAAACAGAATCAGGCGACACAGTACCACCACCACACAACAATAACTGATATACACACATATGCACAGGCACATATCTATATATATACAAGTAACAGAGGAGGCAAGGGGTCGAACCCACCGTGAAAAGGCCGAAAAAACAAACGGAAGGAACCGGAGAACGGCGGTGACATGAGGGAGGAAGAGACGGAAGGAAGAAAACGGAGAAGAGCAGCGAAGGAGAGGAGGAAAAGAGAGAGAGAGGTGAAGAAATTAGAGAAAATCGAGAGAGAATTGAGAGAGATTGGAGAAAGAGAGAGGCGGCAGTGGTAAAAAACAGGGGCGCACGCGTGTGTTTTTATCTTATCTTTTTTCTTTTGTTCTCTTTTTGGTTCTGTATATCGATTAATTCCGCATTTTAATGAGTGACCAGCGGGTGACAACAATCCGAAAGAAATGCTAAATTAATTTTAAACGTCCTCGTAATAATTAAAAATCAACAAAATAAAACTTTCGTAATTTTTTAAATTATTTTTAACTTACCCATTATACCCGTATTTTATGATGTAACGATCAACGGTGCAGTTGAATTTTAATCAAAAATATTTTCAAAATAATTTTAAAATTCATGAAATATTCCAAACTTAATAAAATAAAATATTCATGGTTTTTAAAACATTCTGGAATTAAATACTGATTTTACAATTAAATTAAATCAGAAAATCATTTAAAGATAAATAATTAATAAAATATTGATTTCTAAATTTTATAAACCCCTAAAAATAATAAATAAAATTATGGAACAACAAAAATAATTTTAGAGACAATTTTAAAATTTATAATAAATCCCAAATAATTAATAATACAGCAACACATAGCGGACAGAACCATCACATATTTTATTTATTAATAATTCGATAATTACTTTTACATATCGGATCCGAAAATAGGTTACTTAGCCGCCAAGTAACTAAAAAGACGATACGATTTTAATACCAAATTTGAATAATTATCGAAACAGAGCTTCCTATAGAATACTTTATGCGAAAATAAGGTAATAGTGTCTCGCCTTTTGAGAATACGAAATTTGTCGATATATAAAAGGATTTGCGTATCGAAAATTTCACGCCGGGACTCGTACGGATCAAACCGTATCCCGGATCGAGAAATTCAAAACACGGAAAGTGTTCAGAATTTTCAGATTAGGTTAGGAAGGAGTTTTCAGAAGAGTTTTGGGTTGTAAAAATGCAAAAACGGTTGAAGTGGGATGATTTCTGGTTCTAAAAAGTAATTTTATAATTACGTGAAATAATCATTATTAATTCTGTAGATCCTTATAAAATCATATAATGATCCAAAAATTACCAGAAAAATACCAAGACTATCTACATTTTATCCTGGATAATTAGAAATTTAAATATCTAAATTTTATCAGAAATAAACATCCAAATATTATTATCCATCATCAAATAATTCACCAAAAATTCACATAATAATTATTTATTGATAAAAATAATTACATAATATTTCCCGGACGTTACATCCTTCCCCCTTAAAAGGATTATGTCCTCAAAATCATGCTAAGGAACATACCATGCTATTTTTCGAGTATCCTACTTATAATATCTCGAAACTCATCACTTTAATCACCATTCAACGGTCCCCTACCGTCATCAATTTATCAGTTGCTCATGCAACCCCTAATTCAATCTTTACTTCATACATTTGGAGCTAAATTACTCTTCATGGTCATACACACATGAATGTCTTATGAACTCGTTATACCTGTGACAACAAGACCAACTCATTCATAATTATTCTATCTATATCACTGTTTTAAAGGACTAACTTAATTTACACTAACCTTCTTTTGTTTCCAATTCTAATAGTTCGTGTTCATGAAGTTTTTTTCACTGACTGTTCTAATTTACTTTTCATGTCTCCTTCTGTTCGGTTTGATCATTTTCTAATCAAATTCGAGAATTTTTAATCGGTCTCTTGCACCCTTTATTTATCCGTGCCCGATATATTGAGTTCATGGCGTCTTCTGCTTCGAATGTCCTATATTTATTTAAAAGTTTTAAACTTAAAGGAAAATTTTAACAATTGAATTTAACTTACCACTTAACAGTATATCCCAATTTATTCTCAATCACTATCAAGGATATTCACCGAGCGAAAATCTTTTACTATCTGAGAGAAAATGTATTAATTTGGAATGGGATGAATCATAACTTTATTCAAATCCGAATCCCTAATAATAATACCCATTTTGTTGTCATTTCAAATTAGATATTAATATGAACTTTGATGCTCACAACATTTCATAATGAAGTCAACATCCATCATTTATATTAATACCACCTTTGATATCTACCAACAAAGTAAGTATCAACATAATCCAGAAGTCGGATCAAAACCTGTTCTTCAGTTTCTAACTTTTCAATTTCCTTTAATCATTTCCCGGTAATCCTAATGATATTCATTCTTTCTTTTCTACTCAAGTCATCTGTCTTTAAATGGACCTTTCCTGTTTGGTAGTTAACCACACAACTGGAGCTCATAATCAATTATAACCAGAATTCCTACCTTCGAAGCTGAGAATTCAATTGCTACTTTCCAACCCTTCGCATGCATATCTTCAGGCGTTTAACTTGGTCTTCCTTAGTCCTTGAATTAGCGAGGATGTTATCAATAAATACAATTACACTATCCAAATACTCCTGACACACTATGTTCATTTAATCCCCAGACTTACCACTTCTGATAATCAATGCGTAACTTCATATCTCAATTCTCTTTTCCCCATGATCACTGTTGTGCATAGCACGAAACACTCCTTATCTCATTATTCCTTTATTCTAGATTCCTGAAGTTTCCTTGACTCATTACTTCATTTCTACTGGACCATACGATACTGAGCTATGGACACCAGCTCAACTTTATGCAGTAACCAACGAGACATTTCACCGTGTGTTTCGATTTAGCCTTAGTAAATCATCTGTTAGAACCTTCGGGAATTCAATTTAATCCTAAGGAAATCCGACATGAGATTCATTGTAACGTTCTTCTCTAACCATTCGCCACTTTTACCTTTGTTTAATCTTCCCTGTTTATACGTATTCTTGGAACGAATTCCTATTTCCAATTATCGACATTTCACTTCATTCTACTATCAATTTTGGCACAACTGATGTTCATAACTTGCTTATATCCTGGATCATTTTTATCAAATTTCTTTATCATTCTTTTGATTCCACTTCTTTTCTTCATTAGTTCTTCATTCTCATTATTCATCATCTCTTTTAAACATAACGAATTTCTTTTTCTTGATAATACTAATCTGTTCATTATTAGATAGATCATTTATGGAGTTAACACTGGAATAAAGACTTTTATTTATAATATTTAAATTCTTATTAACAGAATTATTAAAATTTATCAGTAGCTATTTTCTTAGCATTGCTTAAATCATCACGGTTCGCGTATTTAACTTCCCCTATTGATCAACATTCCTTTTTTTTCCTGAGTTCACATGCAGACTTCGTCAGTCTCTATCTTACATCGAATACTTGGATTTATGAGTTTTCCAGTATTTCACAACAACTCCCATCAATCGTCATTCGATATTGATGTATATTCACGTTCTTCATGGAATATCATTGTAGATGGTGACATCTCCTTGCTCTATCTTGGAATTTTAGTTCTTGCAAACATTCTTTCCACCAACATGTACCCATAACTTCATGTTTTCCTTTTTATTGCAAAGGTCATATTCATCTGGATACAATCTTGCACCAATTTGTGATAACATCGCGCTAATTCTACTATCTTCCAATTTCTGCTAATGCCATTACTTCCTCTAAATTGCTAATCGCTTTGATTTCGGATCTGAAAATCATGTCAGAGCTTGACTCCATCTAATTGGAAACGATCTCCATTTAACTAACCATTAGTTGGTAAAGTTAATCAATTAACTCTTTTAACTGATCACTTAAACCAAGTGCTGACTAGCTAACTGGAATTAAAGACCAATTATGTAAAGTCGGTTTGATCATAACAATCTTTCTCAAGAACCGAGATCGCAACCATTTGGAGTACTGATGAGAATGACAATATACTTCTTTATCCTTAAACGTAGGGTAATTTCTATAAATTTGGGCAGCACTTCCCCTATATCTTCGACTACCATTTGGACTCAAGCCGATATCATCAATCAACCAAAGCATCCACAATCATATCCATTCACTTCCATCAACCAAATTCATCCATTCACCATAATTCGAACGATATCATTCTGATTAGTATAGGTATGATTAACTGGCATAACATATTTCTTTTGAAATGAGGCTTAAGGTCTTAAATCAACAAGGATTAATATAATCACTCCCTTCCTTGACGATACACACTCAATTCCATTAGTGAGTCTGTTTATCTTTTTAATAACCATGCAGGGTCTTAATTATCATCATTACAATCGGGTGAAAACTCCATCATCAGTTCGTTATTTCTTAAAAGGTCTCGCAATCGAATCACCATTAGTTTATCTCCACTTATGTCCCCATATCGAACTTTCGCCATTCGCCCGGGTATGAGCATTGAATTCACCAAAACTTATTTAGGCAAGTTAAAGAACTTCACAATTTCTTGAAGAACACGTTCGAAGTTCGATTACATTTAAGATTTCTTCCATCTCAAATCTTCACGACAAATATCTTCCCGTGACGAATGGATGCTTCACGTAGCAACCGCATGTATGAATTATTGTTCAGAATTTCCTTGATATTTGATTGTCATCCCGATACTCGTTTGCTTGGTCTGACGCACACAACTTTACTTCCTTATTTTATAATTAATCTATTTATTATGTTCACTAATGATTTATTTCTCGTCGAAATCTTCCGATTCGAAGTGCATCGCGTTAACGTAATCTACCGTACTGATGAGATCCCCGTAGCAAGAACAATTGTCTTACTTGATGTCTTCGCCATGTCCACATTGTCGGTGTATCCAATCTTTCTTGCTCGCAGGTGTCCACCATTTATCGGTTTGCAATCATATCCTCCTTCGACACATAATTCTATCTGTCACACGAGACTATTCCATTTCTTTTGTCATCATCAAAGAACAGACTCTATGCAAGAGGAGAGTTTGTGAATAGGATTTTGATTGAAAAACTGAATATGGAATAATGATGCAACATCTGCTTGGGAGGAACTATAAGTCAATAAATTGAAGGAAGAAGAATGAGTGAGGATTTGGATATAAATGAGACAACCATATTCGTACTCAAGATGGTCAGTCTTTCATACTATATGGCATACATCACATGATTAGGTGGCGTCCCACCCGACTCTTCGTCATTTCGACAAAGCGTCATACCACAACAGTGTTTGTCTCAGTCAGGAATCAATAATTTGAAAAGAGAAACAATTCAGAAGAAGTACAATAAATTTTCTTTCATTTTCGCCTCATAGGATTTATTAACAGAAGAAGCTCATACATATTCAAGAATCAAGAAAAACATATGTTATCGTATTAGAAGAAAGAATGTCAGTGTTGGTCACCTTCCATGCTTCACTTACGTATGCCTCCAGGAATCATTCGAATGAGAGATTCACAGTCAGGATCACATTATAACTTCAGAATGTCATCTGTAAATGCCTCCACATAAAATTCTTTAATGTTTTGATCATAATTGCGTCCTTGAGAAATTTTTAATCACCATTTCCAATTTCATTTATGCCGCGTAGAATAATCATTGATCACGAAATGCCATAACTTTATCGATAGGAAGACGATTCTTTTCCAATCATCCGGAAGATTCTTTCATTTCCTTCAATCATTCTCCGTCCGTTCGAATCACGAATCTTGTTAAATTTTTAAATTTTTATAAATTGGGTAAATAATATTTTAACATGTTGATTCAATTATTGATATTATTAAACAAAGTTTACTTTTGTCTTTCACATCAACTTTAAACTTTTTCCCTGTTGGTGGGTCTACTTGATCCTTTGGACTAACAACACTGAGTCTATATCCATTCTTCTTTTTAGGTCATTCTCTATTTATAATAACAAGAACTTAAGTAGTAACTCGACAACCAAATTGTAAAACTCTTTTTATGCAAAGGATCTTCTGAAAGTTTATTAAGGAAATCTTTTTCAAAAATCTCATTTTAAAATTTTGAAAATCAATGTTTGGTCGTCATTACTATATAAGTCACTTGCTATTCTTATGATTCATTAATGAGATATCTAATTAAAAGAATGCCCATATAAGGGTCTTTCCCACTTTGGTACATCTTCTATTATTTTTCCTTGGATTCCATTCACATTTATTAGTCGATGAAAATTCATTGTATATCATTTTATTCGCAATTCTATCGCCATGCTGACATCTGGTACTATCCTTGACATTCCTGTCATCGTCCTTGACGTTACGCTTACAACCACACATGTGATTCGACATTCTGTCTGTAGACAGGGTCACGCCTCTTGCTAGACTTTCCTATACCCAATAAGGTAGATACCATTCCTTGCGCAGCACCCGATACGTGATATGAACCTTTTCGTAACGGTGGTGCCTTCGAAACATGCCACGTTGGTTCTTCATCAGCTTCCATCAACTCGTTGCCTTCAGCGTGAAGCTCGTCCTACTACCAAATTTTAAGTTAAATCGTACCCAAAACTCACCTAGCCTCTCTTACACGATGTTCTCACAAGACTCATTCGCATTTTTTTTAAAATCATATTAAAGAGGGTAACGTACCCAATCTTCGTCGATCTGTCAATTCCTCATTACTGTAGGATCTGAGAACTCAATATACCTATAGCGTTGCGACATTCGCCTTACACTTTCTCAACAATCCTATCTTACCAACTTCATATCGGATCTGCTAACCCTAATTCACACTCAACTTAATATGAGTATGCCTAGGGTCTTTCCTATCTCAGATGGTCTATTATTCCTATCTTACGCTCACCTATTCTTATTTCAGTGACCAATAACCTGTAGCTCTGATGCCAACTTGTAACAACCCAAATCCGGGGTCGAGATTTGGTGTCACTAAACAATCTTTACATAAAATAAAAGAATATTACATTAACCCCCTTGAATCCAGATCGTTTACAAGTTATGGTATGAAACAAGAATCTGATATTCTACAACTTATAACAACTAAATACAAATATAAATACCTTTGTACTAATGCTCTTGTCATATTCTTCTAGCATCTTCGACCTCTCGCAACATAGATTTCTCTAACTTCTGCTGTCTATCAAAGCTATTCACTTTTAACCTTATCTGTTTCTGGAAGAAATAAGAATTTACAAAGCAAGAGTGAGCCAAAAATGCCCAGCAAGTATATAATTTGAGTTTCAAACATCAATATCAAAGGAAAATTTCCGGATAAAATCTTTAAACAATTTTAACAATTCCATTTATTTAAGGGAGTTGAGCGACTAAACCTTGGCTGTTATCAGCCTCTAATTTAAATCCAAAAGGGACAAGTGATTCCCCGATCCTTTTCCTGAATCAGGGTTTTGTCCGATTTTTGAAATAATAATAAAACCTTTCAAGAGAGAATTCCGTTAATGGCGATCAACAACAAATTAGACTGGACACTAGTTCGCATCTATATCTTGCTGATCAGTTAGGATACAGTGCAGATCTATACCTACCTGTATAGATCCAGTCGGGTCCCCAGGCATTACGACCCATCTCAAGGCACCGGTCATGTCCCGGTCCTTAGGATTAAGTAAAACTTAATCCCACACATCATCATTATCCAGCCCGTGGAGTATTTTGATGTCAAATCATTTTGAATTCAAAACATCGAATGGGTATTTGCTCAAGAGAGAAATCGAATTACAGGAACAATAATGAAAAGAACATGCATAATAAGAGTAATTGCAGCGAAATATAAAACTGTTAACTATTCTGAACTTAGAATAGGAACGAAGAAATATTTGCAGTATTTTAAAAGAAAAATCAGGAATACTTGCCTCAATAAGCTTTAATCGCTATTACTACTTGACTTTGATTCGACTTGAACGTTCGACTTTATCGTCAAACTACTATTCCATTTTGGATACGATCCCAACACTCAGGCCCTTCGATTAGAACTTCGTTGATCTCTACGTCTAATCACTATATCATTCCTAGTCCGATGTCGATACTCGGGTTTTCCGTCTAGGACCTACAAGGTTGAGATACCCTAATTCAGATAATCGCTTAAGCTTAACATCAAATCGCTATCACTTCTACCCATACGATTTCATAATCCGATTGGTATTTATATGTATTACTGAAATACACATAGAATTATGGTACACATCGTCAAAAATCAGTTGGGTATTTATTTTCAAAAAATACGTATACTCGTCGTTTTGAAAAACAGGGCAATCGATTATTTATAAATTATTTTGTCTCAATCGTACTTAAGTTCATATAATATAATTATATATGGTTATTCGACGTCTCCGATAATTTCGGGTTACAATCCCGTATTTTCGGAATCAATTCTCGAAAATCGGGCAGCGTGTCCTTTGTTTATCGGCCTACCCATCGAAACAACTCGACGTCAAATCAAAACAATCCAATCACAACAACACAATCACCATTCCATAATTCCCAACACCCATTCAATTATGCATCTCGATTCTCGATAGAACTTTTACATTTTAACTAATTATTTTCGTTTTGGAAATAATTTTATGAACTAAATGATTTATTTTAAAATATATGAACTCAGAACCACGTCATCACAGTCCACCATCTGCTCGCCGGGGCTCATCGCCGACGGCGATAAAATTTACGGGTTCCAGTTACATCGGGCATCCTACGTAAATTTCACCAATTAATTATATAATTTCTCGCAAGAAATTTATTTTTATTTCACGAATATTTATTCATTTATTTCCGTGCAGAAAAATTCAGTAAAAGGATTAAAATAGAAATTATCAACACGCGCGTATACATGCGCCCAACATAGGGCCAAAAATCATGGCTGGAAAAACAGAATCAGGCGACACAGTACCACCACCACACAACAATAACTGATATACACACATATGCACAGGCACATATCTATATATATTCAAGTAAGAGAGGAGGCAAGGGGTCGAACCCACTGTGAAAAGGCCAGAAAAACAAACGGAAGGAACCGGAGAACGACGGTGACATGAGGGAGGAAGAGACAGAAAGAAGAAAATGGAGAAGAGCAGTGAAGGAGAGGAGGAAAAGAGAGAGAGAGAGAGGTGAGGAAATTAGAGAAAATCGAGAGAGAATTGAGAGAGAGATTGGGGAAAGAGAGAGGCAGCAATGGTAAAGAACAGGGGTGCACGCGTGTGTTTTTATCTTATTTTTTTTCTTTTGTTCTCTTTTTGGTTCTGTATATCGATTAATTCCGCATTTTAACGAGTGACCTGCGGGTGACAACAATCCGAAAGAAATGCTAAATTAATTTTAAACTTCCTCGTAATAATTAAAAATCAACAAAATAAAACTTTCGTAATTTTTAAAATTATTTTTAACTTACCCACTATATCCGTATTTTACGATGTAACGAACAACAGTGCAGTTGAATTTTAATCCAAAATATTTTCAAAATAATTTTAAAATTCATGAAATATTCCTAAATTCATAAAATAAAATTTTCATGATTTTTGAAGCATTCTGGAATTAAATACTGATTTTACAATTAAATGAAATCAGAAATCATTTAAAGATAAATAATTAATAAAATATTGATTTCTAAATTTTATAAACCCCTAAAAATAATAAATAAAATTATGGAACAACAAAAATAATTTTAGAGACAATTTTAAAATTTATAAGAATAAATATTCAATACAATCACTTTAAAAATAAATTAAGTTCATACAACTCGATAATTAATTACAAAATTAATCTCCGCATCCAACAAATCACAAATAATTAATAATACAGCAACACATAGCTGACAGAACCATCACATATTTTATTTATTAATAATTCGATAATTACATTAACATATCGGATCCGAAAATAGGTTACTTAGCCGCTAAGTAACTAAAAAGACGATACGATTTTAATACCAAATTTGAATAATTATCAAAACAGAGCTTCATATAAAATACTTTATGCGAAAATAAGGTAATAGTGTCTCGCCTTTTGAGAATACAAATTTTTATTGATATATAAAAGGATTTGCGTATCAAAAATTTCACGCCGGGACTCGTACGGATCAAACCGTATCTCGGATCGAGAAAGTCAAAACACGGAAAGTGTTCATAATTATCAGATTAGGTTAGGAAGGAGTTTTCGGAAGAGTTTTGGGTTGTAAAAACGCAAAAACGGTTGAAGTGGGACGATTTCTGGTTCTAAAATAATTACGTGAAATAATCATTATTAATTCTATAAATCCTTATAAAATCATATAATGATCCAAAAATTACCAGAAAAATACCAAGACTGTCTATATTTTATCCTGGATAATTAGAAATTAAAATATCTAAATTTTATCAGAAATAAACATCCAAATATTATTATCCATCATCAAATAATTCACCAAAAATTCACATAATAATTATTTATTGATAACAATAATTACATAATATTTCCCGGACGTTACACATATCAACTTCTAGTTGGACAGGGCAATGACAATACAGAAAGAATGCTAAATTTGGTGCACACCAGACCGTCTATGCAAAGAGCAAATGATGCAATCATAGCTCTGCTCTCTATAGCTGGTGATATTGACTATGAGACTGGTGGTTCAGAAGATTTCTTTGGTGGTAAGGATGAAGAAAGTGAAGAAGAGCCATTGGACAGAGGGGGGAAAGTAGGCCCTAGTTCCAAATCAGGCATGCCATCATGGGCCTTCTCCAAGAAATGTGATGAACATCATTTCAAGACCACACTCATTCAACTTATCAGTCAAACACAGTCTGCTCTTCAATCATCCAAAAATGCTAGCACCAAGAAGCTTCTGCAAGCACATCCTGCTTCTCTCCAACTACAAAAAATCCAAGGCTTCCAACACAATCAGGATATCACTTCTATCAAAACAGAGATCACTCAAGTGAAGAAGGACATAGCTGATAGATTAGATGTAAAACTTCCAGAAGCTACAATGCTTGATACCAAAAGACAATTAAGCAAGAACATTGATCTTGCCACCAAGGTTGTAATAACCCCAATTTTTGAGAAATTTTGAAACCCTTATGAATAGTGTTTTTGCTGAACGAGAAAACTTTTCATGCCACGCTATGTAGGGGTTCTGTTATTGATCTTATGGGATATTATTAGTACTCTATGTGGTATATAAGTGTATGTAAAGATCGTCAGAATCCAATTCCGAACACTTTGATTTTTCCCGGAAATCCACAAGATACGGAAAGAATTGAGAAAAAGGTAACCGGATAAAAAGGATTTAAATTAAAGGATTATAAGAGAGGATCATAAAAGGAATATAATATATTGAGAAAGGTTAAGGGAACCTAAGTAATAAGATCCCGGGTATGATCCCTCAAACGATAAACGAAAACGAAAGTTAAGCGAACCGTATAACAGATCAGCGGTCATTAGGCAAACAATTAGGAAGTTAAGCAAAGGGATTAGAGGAAGTGATGTCACCAAACCAATGAGAAGAGGACAAGGAAGGGAGGATGACATAGCAATGTGATGTAAGCATGACATAGGGAAGGAGGAGGTGTGGTTGGTTTATAACCACACAAATATAAGGTTATTAAGGTAATTAACCAAAAACAAAACAAAAAACAACCAAGCTAAGCCAAACAAATCAAAAAACACAAAATCATTTCATTCTCATCTGGAAAAGAAAAGATTGTGCCAGAAAAAGTGATGAATGAAGGCAGAGAGCCAACAAATAGATAAGTGATTAATACCGAGAAAGATGATAAGGGAATAATGAGGTATTCCTACAGAATTTGGGTTCCAAATGTTCAAGAGCTTAAAGATGAGATCTTAGATGAAAGCTAGTTTGAGGAATAAGATTTAGAGCAAACCCTGAACGTGATAGTCAGGGAGGTCGCCATCAAGATCGAAGGAACCCATAACATGATGAAGTAGAAAATGAGGATTTAAATTATGTAAGATGACCCCAATTATGGGGAGTAGGAAGAAATATTTAGACTGAGAAAACAGAAGTCGAGCGAGATAGGGAGACCCGCGACGGTACTCCTATACGGAAATTCATGGACCTGTCTAAACAGAACTTATACTTTATTCCCAACCACCACCTTGAGGGAAGCAATGTAGTGGGAAATTCTTTCAGGACCTTTAAGTCGCTAAGCTCTCAGAGTTCCAAGGAACGAGCTGACCCAGCCGAGGCAAGAGCCTGGATAAAGGAAATAGAGGAATCATTTGAGATTCTGAATGATTGACGAATCACAAAAGACTATTTTTGTCACTTACCCTCCTAAGAGAGAGACCACCCGCTGGTGAAAGGCCAAGGAAGGCACGAAGCAAGAGATTATAATAAACTGATTTAAGTTCAGTCAATTATTTTCGGGAAAGTAATTCCCAAAAATAAGGAGATAGTGTAAAAGCTTTGGAGCTAGAATAAAAGCGGATGAGTATGATGAATTATGAATCTAAGTTGTAAAAGTTGTCAAGATTCGTTTTGAGGACACGAATCCAGAATGACGGGATGTTTGAAATCAATGCTTATGTTGGGTTGGTTCATGAAATAATGAGAAGAAAAAGGAAAATAAAAAGAAACTGAAGTGGAAAGGAATATAAAGGCAATAGAGTTTGAGGAATGATAAGGGAGTTGGGTATGAGGAAACCCTAAAGACTCGTAGCAATAGAAATAGAAAAGTATGTATTCGTCAGGATAAGGGTGATTCACCATAAGTTAAAGTTGATGGTTGAAGGCATAAGAGATACATATATTTTATCCCCTGTAAGTTGGGAGGATTCGAGGAAACCTTGAGATAGTTCGAAGGATAAATAATGAGACACGGATAGAATGAGGAGACAAGAAAGTAAGAAATTAGGAAAATTGGATGAAGGAAGTGACCTTCAAAAATGTGAAGTGTAAGACTGGTGGCATGATACCCAGAAAGGGAGACGCCCGGTATGAAAGATATCCCAACATTGAGAAGACTGTTGAGATAAACAACAAAAGTAAATGAGGAATTATTAAGAAGAAGTTCACGTTGAACACGACCAATATCTTCCAGAATATCCCTGTTGTCATTACCAAATTGGGAAAGAAAAGCAGATAACCGTTGTTATCTTCTTAAGGCCATAATTGATTGACCTCATTTTAAATACAGATGTTATTGTGAAATTAGGCATATACTATCGAGGCGGGAAGGATTGAATAAGGCACCCTTATCAGGGATATATGACTTGATTATCCATGAAAGGATGCATGTATCTTTTTAAAGATGGAATTAAAGATAGAACATCGGTAACTTAAAATAAATCCTAGGGGAATGCATAAAGGTTGGCACTTCACCCTTAATAGAGATAGTATGAGTTTTGTCAGTATGAATTGGAAAGGATTTAGGTAATAACAACCTGTAAGAATCAGTGGAGAAATTTTTAGAAGTATATAGACAATGATTCTGGTATTAATAAATGGTATCTTGATATGCCCTGTATCTAGGGAATACATGAGGAACGATTCAAGGATAACCTTAGAGGTTTTACAAGGAGAAAGGTAATATTCAAAATTCTCAAAAATAGAAATGTTGATAAAGGAAATATGACGTAATTATAATGATGCCAAGTGGGGCACGTGTTAAACCACGAGAAGGTATGGATCGAACCAGTAATGGTCGAAGTTGTTCAGGGCAATTAGGACTTAAGATAAAAAGATGTTCTAATTATGATTGAGAGTTAGTCGTGACAGTGATTAACCTCTAAAGACTGAGGCAATAACTTATGGAAAAATGGTAATATTTTTTTTTTACTCATCAGATTTTAAGGAAAACATCTTCACATAAGCTGTGACTGAAATAAGGTAGAAAAATTATTTGGAGGTGGTTAAAATGACATTGACTGTAAGGAAATTTTACTATCAGGAAAGGCCAAAGAGGTGGCCGACACTTTAAAGGTAAGAGGATAATTATAGGTGCTTGTGCCAAAGGAATACAGTGATGATGGTTAAAGCTATGCAGGTTGTATTATGGTTTGGAAGATTGACATTCCTTCTGATGACTGTGCAATACCCAACCGTAATAGTAGTTGGTAAAGGTTTAATTCGTGTAATCGCCATGAGCGGGCTATCTATCTCAGAAGATACTATCTTGAGATAAGCCAGGACCATGTTTCAAAAAGGACTAGATAGACCCTTGAGTTAAGTCTTCTATTTAAGGCATACGATTAAGAATGGTATTAACCTGCTATCGTTGCTTTGATTGAAACTCTTCTGCAATTTTATCTGCTTCATGTCATGTATGTATGTCAGGATCAGGAGTGTTCTTCATGAATCATGAAGGGTGATTATGTTACCTCCTTAGAAGGATTTGATACGCCATATATAGACTCCGTATGGTTAGATATTAAGATTTCATGGAACGTGAATGACGATAGTAGGTCAGTAGTGGACCATAGTAATGCAGCAATGATTCTGCGAGTAATGAGCTGATTACAACCGTGAGAGTTGTATTGGAATCGATGTTGAGATTGAGTACCACTAATCGGGTCGTGGTAGTGTATAAGTTATCATTGATAGACTAATTAAGTAGAGTATCTACCTATTGAATATTTATTCCCTCTTATGAAAAGAGAGTCGTATTACTATATGAGGAAGGTTGCGGTGCAAGCATAGGATTCTAGTAACGATGATGTCTAGAATGAGATCCCAGATTCGATTTTCGATATCGAGGGAGTTTCAAAGGTAATTGTGTATAAGCTCGAGGAAGAGCATGGGTCCATAGAATGATGGATGGAATAGCAAAAATATTTAGGCATGTGAAATACGATGCTATAATACTTGATGTTGATATGTATACATATATGTTTTGTTCTCCTATGACAAACCTCTATAGTTCAGAGGTAGGTTCCAAGCCAGATATTTTGTGGCAGTATATTTTTTTCAAATATACAATTCTCTTCAATTCGTTCTTTTCTCTTCTTTTCATTTCATATAAACTGAGAAGAACAACCTTTCCAGAAGGGGAGGTATTGCCGAATGACTATCTATCTGTGTGATAGAAGCCGAGTAGGATACCAGCTATTGTTTAATTGCTTGTCAAGTACTAAAGGCTGGCCACCTTCTGTACTAACTATGCGATATAACAAGTGTTCATGATCATAGTGATCTCTCAATGAATTCTTTTACTTCTATATGATGGATCAAGCTTTGAAAGATAGAAGCAGCTGAAGAAGGAGTAGTAAAGTTGTGGTGGTATTCGGAATGGAAACACATTCGTGATACTAAGGTTGATGAGGTTATTAAAAGGTTATAGAACGCTAACGAGAAAAAGTATAACCAGTATAATATTAGGAACGGAAGGTAGTAGCGATTACGAACTGGAAAAGAATGGGTAGTGAGAAGCAAAAGCTATAATGCTAGAAACTATAATGAGAGCCGGTGCAATAGACTTGAAAGAATTTGGAATGATCACTTAACGCGGATTAAGTTATCTCACGATAATCGATCGTATGTCAGTATCGAGGTATCGCCTTATGAGATCCTTGAGGGAAGACAATGTCGATCTCCCTTATGTTAGGATGAAGTTGTAGAGCGCAAGATGCTCGGACCCGCAGTAGTCCAAAGGACCAGGGATATAATAGATCTAATCAGAGGACGGCTGGTAGTAACCCAAGATGGACATAAGAGGTATGCTGATTTGACTCAAAAGGACAAAGAGTATGAAATAGGGGACCTAGTTATGTTATAGGTATCCCTTGGAAAGGATTGATGAGGTTCGGAAAGAAAGGAAAGCTAAGTCTACAATTTGTTGGACCCTTGGATATATTAAGATGTTTTGGGAAGTTAGCATATGAGCTAGCCCTACCCCCGAACATGTAGCAAGTCATAACGTGTTCCACGTATCAATGTTAAGGAAGTATAATTTGGATGCCAGATAAATAGGGACATATGAGCACATAGGCATGCAACCAGACGTAACCTATATGGAGAAACCAGGAAGGGTTATAGATTGAAAAGGAACAAGTGCTTAGGAGAAGGGTTATCAAACTAGTCAGAGTTTGATGGTAGAACCACAATGTGGGAAAATTTACTTGAGAGTTAGAAAGTGCAATGCTAGAGAGGTACCCCCATTTGTTTTCTATTTGATTCCGGGACGGAATCCTTTTAAGGAGGAGAGACTGTAATAACCCCCAAAATTTTGAACTTTTTGTAACCCTTGTGAATAGTGTTTTTGCTGAATGACAAAACTTTTCATGCCACACTATGTAGGGGTTCTGTTATGGATATTCTGAGATTTTATTAGTACTCTATATGGTATATAAGTGTATGTAAAGATCGTCAGAATCCAATTCCGAACACTTTGATTTTTCCCAGAAATTCACTAGATACGGAAAGAATTGAGTATAAGGTAACAGGATAAAAAGGATTTAAATTCAAGGATTTAAATTCAAGGATTTTATTAGAGGATCATAAAAAGGAATATAATGTATTAATAAAGGTTAAGGGAACCTAAGTAATAAGATCCCGGGTATGATCCCTCAAACGATAAACGAAAGCGAAAGTTAAGCGAACCGTATAACAGATCAGCGGTCATTAGGCAAACAATTAGGAAGTTAATCAAAGAGATTAGAGGGGATGATGTCACCCAACCAATGAGAAGAGGACAAAGAGGGGAGGATGACATCACATGATGACATAAGCATGACATAAGGAGAAGGAGATGTGGTTGGTTTATAACCACACAAAGACAAGGTTAATAAGGTAATTAACTAAAACAAAAACAAAACTACATCCACCAAGCCAAAGCAAATCATTTCATCAAAACAAAAAAAAATTGTATTCTCTTCACCAAGAACATTTGCTCTCGGCTTTTCCTATTTTTCAAAGAGAAGATTTTCAAAAACCAAGATCCAAGCTTCCTAAATTGGTAAGATAATTCTCTAGTATTCCTTATGCATAGTTATGGCTATCTTATGAGTTTAAGCCTCTAATTCATTCTCAATCTTCTCCAAGAAATCAATGAGGAAGATAATGAATAGTGATTTCAAGGTTTTTAACTTGATTTTTCTTGTTTTTCCTTTAAGATCCAAGCATCCCTAAGACTCCTCAAGGCTTCCTAAGGCTTCTTAGCTACTCACACCACTTCAAGGAAGGTATATCATCTCCAAACCCTAGCTTTAGTTGGTATATTAGGATGATTTTGGTTGTTATGATAATAGAGTAGCTTAATGATGGTTGGTTTAGAGTTGGGTTGGAATGGTGGTGAATGAAATGTTGAAATCTTATGGTTTGGTTAAAGGATTTAGTATAGTTTAAATTCAAGTTTTAGGAACTAGTATAAGTGTTAATAATGAGTTGATTGGGGCTTTTGTAATGTGATATGGATGGACTTTGATTGTATGAATGGATTGGGGTTGTTTGATGATTGAATTGGAATGGTATAAAATTGGGAAATCGCGTAAACATAGCCGTCGCAATGTCCGATTTACTTTAGACTGCTTTTGTACATAACATTAGGACCCGAGAACTACCTTCTAGGTTTTGACCATTGCCATGTTTAGATATTTCATGTTACGAGCTTCGTTTTGATATGTGGTTCATTTGATTTCGATGAACGGTTTAGGAGAAACGGCCGTTTTAAGTAACGACATTTCGCGAATGAAACATTACCCCTCGCCTTACTTTGAAACATAGGTTAAAGACCTTAAAGGACTAATTGAAGTATGAACATTTATGTAAGGTGTAATAGGTAGTTGGTAAGACACTTGCGAAAGAATCGCCTTAAAACTTGTAATGGGTAATTTATTAAAAATGGTAGAGCCGAGGGTACTCGAGTGACTTAAGAGAATCAGTAAGCGCAAAACGAGCGTTAGAGTCTAATTTGATTAAAGTATAGATTTACAAGTGACTTTGGTTTAATTCCAACTTACTTGTAGTCACTCAGGCAAGTTTTCTATCCGTTATCCTGTTGTTGTGATGTATACACTTGTATATGCATTATCTTGTGATAGATGCATGATGGTTAAAATTAGCAAATTCTTGCGATATATTGTAGCATGTGATATGGTACATATGCATGCCTGTTTCGTATTCTTGCCATATATATTTGTTGGTTCAGTTGATAATACCTATGCTAGAGAATAGCGGTAATTTGCATATACCCTTAGTATAGGGACCCAAAGGTGAAAATATTTTCTAAAACCGGGAGTCGAGGATCCCGAGTAGATTTTATATATATATATTTATATATATATGGTTATAGTTTTCAAAACTATTAATCGAATAAGGTTTATTCGATAACTTTATATTATTTAATGAATATTATTTCGAATATTCATTCGAGGGCTTATGACTCAGCTTATTTTATTTATTGAATATTATTTGAATATTCATTTGAGGATCTATGACTCCGATTATTTGCTGAGATATATTCTTTATTTTATTAAAGAATAAAGTGTCGATAATCAAACTTACTTTTGATTATTCAAATAAAGATAGTACCTTCGTATAAGTATATCTTTGGTTATTTAATATTCATTTCAAGTATAAGTTTTAAAACTTCTACTTCAATTATTTTTATAAAGATTATTCTTTATGGGAATATTATTTAAATAATAATATTCAGATATTTTCTAATATATTGGGACTGATTTATTTTGTTAAATCAGCATCACTCCGAACATTCTCAAAAATGTTTTGCGAGTCTTCAAAATAATTTTTAAAAGTTAGAGCGGATCCCAAAACTCATTTTTATATTTAAGATCCTCCTTTCGAAGGGGATTTAAATACTCGCTAAAAACCTGAGGGATCCGGCTCTGTGGTGTGTTTTATATTCGCAACAAGGTTGCTGTCTTGATAAAAGAATTTTGATTACTTACCCAACACTCGGGAAGTAAAATTCTTGGAACAAGTTAATCCATTAACAGGCATCGCCTGGGAAATATCGGTGAGTTTTCCTTTCCAACTAGATACGATTTCTTGGTGGAGCCGTATCAACAAGTTTCTACTTGGGGAAAGGGGGGATGAGCTTTACGTTTCAGAGTCATGGATTTCATCTGAACTAGGAGTAGCATAAGTGGTCGGGTGGCGCCGGCCCAGCCTTATTATATTGGCCCATAATGGCCTGGAAGTTCCGCTAAGGCGGTCCATTCCTTAGGAGTTCAGTGTTCGGTTGACAAGTAAATCTGACAGGTTCTCCTCTATATGTAGAAAATGGTGGGGTTGTACTACTACGACTGATCATCGTAAGTGGTCTTCCTGGCGCGGCAAACTCCCGTAATGAGTTCATCATCCAATTGGATATTTATGCAACACTACCCAGAGCACTTCGATAAAAAGGCTACGGTTGGGCGATTGTTGAGTGTTGGCAGGGTCAAGTTTTCAAATTGATGTGTGCATCAAATGGAGTATCTCATAACTTCATTTTATTTTGATGATATTTTAAAGATTGAATCTATTCAAGTATTATCTTATAGTCTCATCTATGTGATGAACTTTTGAACTAATTATAACTTGAACGGTGGTAGTTCAAGTAGTATTTGGAAAAGATATAAGTATATTGGAGTATCTTGTAACTTCATCTTTTAAACTTATATCTAGTAAATGATTATCTTATGCATGTCAAAGATTTTTAGAAAAACGTTGAGACAAGGTTAGATATATGAGATCACCTTGCAACGATAGTTTTATACAGTATAAACTGGAACTCTGTGTATATTATGCATGGAAGAGGACTTCCAAGATTTTGAAAAGTATATATGTATATATACTGAATATTTTGTGACTTCGTCGCATTAAGGTATCAAACTTGGTTCATTTCTTTTGACCAAGACTTTCATGAGTACTATGAGAAGGCTCATATACTGTAAATCATTATACATATTATTTTGGTGGGCTTGCTGCTCACCCTTGCTTTCTTCTTTCATCACACAACAACAAATAGAAAAGATGAACAGGACCAAGCTCCCAATTCGCGAGCGGATAGGAAACGTTCCGCAGTTTCCTATAGGCGTTGATGTCGCTGTAGCTGAGGTAGGAAATACCAATAGGCTAGGCTTCAACTTTTGATGTACCAGATTTATGTATATTTATGAATTGTAATAATGGCAAAGAAATGTAAATTTATTTAGAAACCCTTTTAAGTATTGGCATATATTTGTGGAATAAAATGACTTGTGATTATTTTTGGATATTCATCCCTGAGACTATAACTTGTGGTGTGTGTGTTTATTGTGGGGTCACAGTACAGAGTAGTTGATTATTTATTAAGATTGGGTGTTATTAAGGGAAATGGAACTCGTGACAACCCGGATCCCCGACCCCGGATTTGGGGGTGTTACAAAATCTATTAACTTGTACATTTTGCATAATTTATAAGTTGGGGGAGATTGTTAGATATATTTAAGATGTCATGTCTAATATGATTCATGTTTAGTTTTCAGATCTTAACAAACAGGACATATCAGGACTTACTGAAATCAGGATTTATTGGAAGTCAGAACTTAATATCAGAACTTAAGTACGGGAAGACTTACAAATAAGGAAGGAAGCTGATTTACAGTAGAAGATCAAGACTAAAACAAAAGAAGATATGCATGGAAAGAGTTAGAAGACTGGAAGACTTGTAGAAGATATCTAATTGATATATTTTAGGAGACAGAATTGTATTCCATATCAATTAGAAGTTATATTATAACTGTGTACTATATAAACACAGACTTGGGGTTTACACTATAAGTGTTATCATTATCGAGAAGATTATACATTATAACCTAGCAACTCTTAGTGATATTTGTTCATCACTGAGAGAGAACAACAGTTCTTATTGTAACAGAGTTTATTCAATATACTTGATCTTTGTTACATACTTGTGTTAAATAGATTTAATTGTGACAACACTGTATTCACCCCCTTCCACAGTGTTGTGTGATCTAACAGATGATAAGGTCTCTTCTATAGGTGACAAACTGGATGCTCTATTTTCTCTTCTTTCAAATACTGATGGCAAAAAAGGGGAGAAGATAGCTGCTACAAAATGTACACCAGATTCTATCCAGACAAAGGATAAATATATTGATGATGATGGTGATGGTGATAAGAATAATCCGGTTCAAGATGTTCAAATTGCTTCTACTGCTCAACAACCTCAAAATTCCAAGAAGACTCCTTCAAGACAAAGGAAGTCTACTGGTACTCACAAATCCAAGCACAAGACTATTGTTGGTGTTCCTGAGGATGATGATGTTACAATCTCTAATTTAGCAGATGCTAAGGGATTATTCTTTCCTTACAGGCATAAGGAAACAGGTGAAGAGATTGTCTTATACTACAAAGACAAGAGGTTTGAGCAAAAGAATGCTAGGAGTGCTCTTGGGTATATAACTAAAGAATTTCCTGATCTGACACCTAAAGAAGCGATTATGCAACAAAAGGAGCTAATGGCTCAGATTGAAGCTGAAGCTAACACTTCTAAGGGAAGAGGAAAAAGAGGTGGTAGATCTACAAGAGCTAGAGGAAGAGTAAGAGGAAGAGGAGGAAGAATTTCTAAACCAAGTCAAGTGACTACATTTAACTCTACTTTTATAAATTTTCTATCCAGAGAAGGGTATGTTCCTGTACAAGGACATGAAGGACATGAAGAAGATGAAGAAGTTCAGAAGCCAGAAGAGTTGATTATACCAAGGAAGAAAAGATCAGCCACTGACATTGATCAAGCTGATACAGCAAATCAGAATGTAACTCCTGATGCAGACACAAATCCTGAGGTAAAAGCAGATCCTGATGCTATGAACCTGATAACTGATTTTGACTCTGATGAAAAGGTGATCGAAGCATTAAATGATTCATCCCTTACTCCAGTAGTCACTCCTCACTCTTCAGAGGTTGATGAAAAAGAAAAGGTTGATAGGAGGAATGCTGATAAGGCATGTAAAGAATATTTGCAGAGAGTTTTAAAATCAAAGAGAGAGCTATCGCATAAAACAAAAGGGAAGATTAATGATCTGTCTACAAGTTATGCTCCTCTCAGCAAGAAGGACAGAAGATGGAAAGATATTTATACATTTGACTATCCTAAAGGGTTCAAGCATGTTGAATTTGTGTCAGCAGGTTTAAGAGATTCTATTCCAGAACAGAAAGATGTTGATAAGTCCATCAAGAAACCTTCTTGGGTGGAATACAATGAAAAACTGAAACTTGTCAAATCTCGAACCAGAGGAGGGATTGGTTATTCTGATATGGAGATTCTAAGATCTGATCTGCTGGATACAAATACTCTGACAGAGAATCTTGGTGAAAAAGTTTCTCCTTCACATCTTGAGAAAGTTGAAGCTGTGAAGATTGTCTATAGAAAGATAAATGATAATAATGTCAGAGAAGAGATTATGTACTTTTTTAGGGATGGTAAAGTAAAGAACTTTACATTGCAGCAACTCTTAATGAAACTGTGATAGAATTGAAATACATTCACTATCTTCTTAGAGTTGAGAACAGTGTCACTGGAAACTGGTCTTCTATGATACTTGAAGTCATCAGAAGAAAAGTCATGACAAAAGATGATAAATACAATAGTGATTATGTTCCTGAGTACAGAACTTATACTGGTCAAGAAATGAAGATGAAAAAGGGAGCTGCAGTGCTACAAGTTTTTCTCAACAGTCCTCAGTTATCCTTCAGTCCTGATCATGAAGATGTAAGTTTAAGCTACATGTTGATTGGAAATCTTGAGATAGGCAAAATCTCAATTTCTAAATTGAGATCAACTATCTATCATCTTGGAGAAGACACTGAAGAGAAGAGAGAGTTGAAGAAAAAGATTGTTAAAGTCTTACGAGACAAGGAGGAAGAGAGATTGAAAAACTTTCTGGAAACAACTATCAGTTATCTGAAGTTACTGAAGTAAGCTTTACTTCTTGTACATTTTGTAGATTGGTTTTGGCATCATTGAGAATGAAATTTGTGCTTCATTACATTAAGCATAAATTGGGGGAGATTGTTACATATTAAATTCTTATTGATCAAAAGAAGCTCAGGATCTGGTTGTTCGGGTGTCATCAGTATCTGATGTGTCGTCGGGATTTGACACATCATCAGCATTTGGATGACATCAGTATTTGAAGACAGTCAGCTTAGAAGATTTGTTATGTTCCTTATATTGTGGAGCAGATATCTTTTACGTCTGAGTTATAGGATTTTATCTATTCAGTTGAAGATATGTATCAGTTTCAGTTAGATTTTGATGATGCATATCTTAGATTGATTTGTTGTAGCTGTGTAGTATATAAACACAGTTTAGGTCATCACTTAGGTATCGAACTCGAGTATCATTTGACCTAGCAGCTTTCAAGAACATCAATATTTCTTGAGAGAGTTTTATAACAGTTTTTATCAGATATATAAAAAGTTGTTATATTTTATTACTTGTTCGAAACATTTATACAATTGTATCCAACCCCCTTTAACAATTGTATCTTCACTGGGCAACAAGAACAAGTCAATCTAGAACTGGAAGAAGATGAGTTCTACACCTTGGATGAACTTGATGAGCTTGATCAGTCAATGGCCTATCTGGCAAGAAAGTTCTCTAACATTAGACTAAAGAAGCCAAGTTTCTTCAAGGGTAAATGAAAGTCTTTCAACAAAGACATCAACTTGAAAGGAAAAGGGAAGTACACATCTGATAGGCAAAATGGTTACAAAACTGGATCTGTTGACGGATAAAAGATAAGGTGCTTCAACTGTGATGAACTAGGCCATTTTGCTACAGAATGCAGGAAACTTAAGAAGGCAAGGAAGGACAAAGCTTATCTTAAACTGGAAGCAAAGTATGAAGCTCTTCTAAAGAAATAGTAAAGCAAAGCTTATATTGCTGAGGGAAAAAGTTGGGATGATTCTGATAATGATGAAGATGAGGAAGTTGGAAATTATGCTTTAATGGCCTTGAAGCAAGGAGAATCATCCTCATCAAGATCACAGGTACCAACTCTCACTACCATTGATTTAAATGTGAGTCAATATAAGGAAGTTGTAGAAAAGATAAGCACAAAAATGTTTCACATACATACAAGTATGGTTGCTCCTAATGAAGAAGTTAGCAGACTGGTAAAGATAAATGAGAAGCTTGAAAGTCAGAAACAAGAAGCTAAATTGTTGTTAGTGGAGCTTGAAACTGTAAGACAAGAAAATGCATATCTGAGGAACAAGCTCAAGCGTGCAAGTGAAATTGAAGCAGTGCTAAGGGAGAAACTGGAAAAGAATGAAGTTAAATTGAAATCCTTCAAGAATGTTGCAGCTTGTTTGTTGCTCTGAAAGGAGCAAGAAAAGGAAGCTTGTTTGTTGCAAACTTGGACTCAACAAATAAGGATGGAATTTATTGCTTCTACACCAAGGCATCAGAAGAACAAAGCAAGTTATGGCATAAGAAGCTGTCTCACTTGAATTTCAAGGCAATTAACACCTTGGTCAGAAAGGAGTTAGTAAGAGACATGCCTAAACTGGAGTTTGCTCAAGTTGAAGTTTGTGAAGCTTGTCAGAAAGGAAAAATGAAAAGATCAAGTCACAAGTCAAAACTATAAATTCTATAAGTGGACCATTGCAACTTATTCACATGGACTTGTTTGGACCAGTAAATGTCTTATCTATTTCAAGAAACAAATATGCACTTGTGATGGTGGATGATTTCTCAAGATACACTTGGGTAGAGTTCATGCACTCTAAAGATGAAACCCCACACATCATAATTGAGCACATCAAGAAGATGGAAAAACAAGCTGAAGATCACAATTGTGTAAAAAGATTGAGAAGTGATAATGGAACAGAATTCAGAAATGCAATATTGAGTGAATTCTGCAAAAGCAAGGGCATTGTTCAAGAATTCTCAGCTGCTAGAACACCTCAAAAAAATGGAGTGTTATTCCCTAACAATACAACAAGAATTGCAGAAGGGGGGGTTGAATATAATTTTGGCTTCTTTTTGGGATTTATGAAAAATGGTTCTAACTCAATTTATATCTAACTGTTTGATTTGCAAAGTGTGGAATACAGAGTTAAGTTAATCAAATATAAAGTAATAAAAACTCAGGTCTTTAAAACTCAGGTCTTGAATAGCTCACAACTGCTTTACAAGTGAACAAACAAACTACAGACAAATTCTACAGAATACAGCTTACAAATGTTTCTCTGCTGAAAATGTGTTTGCTTAGTTTTGTTGTTGTTGTTCTACTTGCTACACTTGGTTTTATATATCACCAAGTTTACATGATAATAAGACAAGAAAATAAAACAAAACCTATCAAGTCTAATTCCATGCTGCTTCACTACTCTATTCTAGCATCTTTGAATATCTTCATAATAGCATGGAAATGGTAATACTTCTTTGTTCTCAAAACCCTGCTAAACAGGCTGCCACATTCCTTTTCCAAACACTCGACACATGTAACTGTGTTGTCACTATCAACATATATTTGAATTGATCATCCGTCGGGTACATGTTTGTTATCCGTCAAGTAGCCTTGTTGATCATCCGTTGGGTAGCTTTGTTGATCATCCGTCAGGTAGCCATTTATCACTTGACTCCATTTTATTTGTGCAGAATTACAAGACATCTTATATTTACATTTAATCAACCTATTCTGCAGATCTACTAGCAGACTATATGATTCATAAGCTACTACAGAATCTATACAAAGTTTTTTGCAGAAATGTGCTACAGTACTTATAGTTACATAAGCTACTCACCCGGTGGATATCAATTAGTCATTCGTTGGGACTATATTGAATCATCCGTCGGGAGTATAATTGATCATCCATCGGGTGCTACAAAATTCACTATGTTAAATCTACTAAGGTATTTTGTTTAGCTTATCATCAAGTACACAACATATTACTAACAATCTCCCCCAATTTATGTCTACTGAAATTGTAGCCATAAATTAAGAGAAACTTGATGATAAAAAAATATCCTAAAGATACAGATTGAAAAATAGTAGATAAAACTGATAAGTGCTACAAGTTGCTGAAAGTTGAACAATGCAATGTACACAAAGAAATTGCTCACAATTGTTATAAATATACTCCTTTGGTCTGAGCAGATAGATCTATCTCCTTGATTGTCTGGATTACTTCCCAAGCCTTCTGTTTTTTTCTTCAATTTGATTCTGAAGTTGTCTGTGGAATTCAAGTTCATCAGCTTCTGAGAGATTTAGCATTTCCTGCATTTCCAAAAGAGTCTCATTGCTAGAGATACTCAATTGCTCCTCCAATCTGAAGAATCTTCTAACACCTTTGTCATCCATGAATTCCATCAGCCAATAGGGCCTTAGATGCATTATTTTTCCTGTAAAGGGGATATATAGAGTTTTTGGAAGGGCATCTTTGGCTCTAATACTCCTTAGTTCCTCAATCCTCTTTAGAACTATTTTTCTTGTAGTCACATTGTATCCAAAATTCTTTTTGAAGGATGAGTAGACTTTAATCAGAACAGATTAGCTTTCTTGGAGAATCCTGTGAAGAGGCCATGTTATCTCTTTCCCTCCCTTATATTTAAATAACAGTCTTTCAGGAAGGTGTCTGTAAGCATCAATTCCTCTTACTTCTTCCAATTCATCCAAGTAGAGATTCAAGTCTGAAAATTCCTTGATATCACAAATGTACATGAGATCTCTCTTATTGACTGTGGGTTGGGATTTGGTTTGAGCTTTGGATCTTAGAGATACAAGCTTCACTTTCTTGCTAGCTCTAGTCTTTTTCTTCTTTGTCTTGAAGATGGGTAAATTTAGCTCAAGAATTGGTAAACTATCCTAGTCTACTAGCTCATCCTTAGGTACAATTGGTTCACCATGAATATTTCTTGTTGGATCAACCACTTTGAATTCTTCAAATACCACTGAGGGTTTTGATGTCTGAGTTGTAGTTGTAGGCTTTTTGGGAAATTGGTCTTCCAATTCCTAATCATTAAAGTTCACTTTCCTCTTGGAATGGAGTTTGTATCTAAATCTTCTTTTCTGCTGTGATTCTTCTTGCATTTTCAGATCCTTAGGTTCAGTAATTACATTTGGTTGTACAGGAAGTTATGTTATGGTTTTTACAGCTTGAAGCTTGGCCAAGATAGCAGCTTGTTCTTTCTTTTGCTTTTGCTTCATAGCATCCAAAGCCGCTTGCTTCTTTTCTAGCCTGATTCTTTCTTTGTCTTCCTCTTAGCTTCCACAAACAGTGGGTTTCCAACCACCACACAAATCTCCTTACCATTTCTGTAAATTTTGTCAATTCTTCTTTTCAATGCTGAATTAGTTGGATCCTTGTAGAATGCAATACACCTAGCCAGCAGCTTCTTCTCATCTGGCCTAGGTGTTTCAAACACTGTATCCATAGGATTCTTGTCTGAAAACTTAGAGTAGTTCCTTTTGGCCTTCATGATGAGATCTTTCTTTGGAGATTTGATGCAGGAAGTTTGACCTCATTCCAGATAGTTCATACTTATGTCATTCACGGAAATTTTCATGACTTTAGAATGATGATTGAAGACTTTGTCTGGTTTCTGAATTGGCCCAAACTTTTATTGAATATCTGCATCTATTTTCCTCCATTTTTCTTTTATTTCCTTCTCTAGAGTTGTACCATCAAGCATCTTGGGATTTGATTTCCACTCAAGCTTTTCAGCTGCTCTTTGGATTAGATCAATGTTATCCAACACTGGTGGCTTTGTGAAAGCAATTGTTGGCACAATCACTTTGCTGACTTGTATGTTTAGCACTTTTTGATCCCCCTCACTTCTTGATTCCCTTTGACTGAATAAGACAATTGAGCTTGCTTTCTCCCCCTTAGAAGAGGTTTCTTTCTCCCCCTTTTTGTTATCAGCAAGTTGAGTAGAAGAAGGGATTTGTGCTGCCACTAGCCTTTGAAGCAAGTTTGTGTGATGTGCCTGATGTAGATGTATAGCTGTTAGAGAGACTTCCATTATTGTCATTATTTTCTCCAAGGAATCCACCTTTGTAACACCCCCAGATCCGGGGTCGGGGATCCGGGTCGTCACGATCTTTCTTTCCACAATATCACTTCACTTAATTAATAATAAATAACCTTATGCTGTGACCCCACACTAACACACACCACAACCCGTTATAGTCTCAGAGATGAAATTTAAATAAGTACAAGTCTTTGAATCCACAATTTAAAAGTTATTACAACCCAAAATGATTACTTGATAAATTTACAGTTAATTGCCATTATCTGCCACAAGTTATAATTATACATAATTGATTCTCAAAAGTAGATGGTCTGATCTACAATAGATCTACCTCTGCAGCTATAGCAGCTACAACATCAACGGGAAGACGCGGGACGCTTCCCACGCGCTTGCGCTGGGTCTGCTGGAGTCTGGCCATCTTTCCTAACTGTTGTTGTGTGATGAAAGAAGAAAGCAAGGGTGAGCAGCAAGCCCACCAAAATAATATGTATAATGATTTACAATATATGAGCCTACTCATAATACTCATGAAAGTCTTGGTCAAAAGAAATGAACCAAGTTGATATCTTAATGCGATGAAGTTGGAAAATATTCAGTATATATATCTATATACATATATACCTTTCAAAATATTGGAAGTCCTCTTCCATGCATAATATACACAAAGTCCCAGTGTATAACTGTATATAAAAAAATATCGTTGCAAGGTGATCTCATATATCTAACCTTGTCTCAACGTTTTTTCTGAAAATCTTAGTCATTCATAAGACAATTATTAATTAGATATAAGTTTAAAAGATGAAGTTACAAGATACCCCAATATACTTATATCTTTCCCAAATACTACTTGAACTACCACCGTTCAAGTTATAATTAGTTTCAAAAGTTCATCCCACTGATGAGACCACAAGATAAGACTTGAATAGATTCAATCTTTGAAATATTATTGAATGAAAAAGTTATGAGATACTTTATTTAGTCCCGATATATATATATCCACATATATATCTCTAAAACATTTCCTGGAACCTCTGTTATGTAAAGTATGAACAGAGTTTGAAACATCCAATGAATTTTGGAAAGGAAAAGAATTTTGGCATAAACCAGATATCTTGCTGATCAGGCAAAGATACCCATTAGTAACCTTTTCTACTAGTAGATGGACGAATTCCCCACTGGTCATCACCCTGGCCGCATTAGGACCTATGTTGGACTGCCACTCAGCCACTTATGCATTTGATGGACTCCCACTGAGCCACTTACACTATCATGGACGCCCACTGAGCCCATGTTGCTTATGCCGACTCAATAGATGGACTTACTTCCCGAACGTTGGGTAAGTAATCAATTCATTTACCAAAACTGCAACCTTGTTGTGAATATAAAATACATCACAGAGCCGGATCCCTCAGGTTTTAAGCGAGTATTTAAATCCCCTTAAAAAGGAAGATCTTAAATATAAAAATGAGTTTTGGAATCCGCTCTGACTTTAAAAATCATTTTGAAGACTCGGAAACACTTTATAGAGTGTTTGGAGTAAAGCTGATTTAATGAAGTAAATCAGTCCCCAGAATATTTAGAAAATGACTGAATATTATTATTTAAATAATATTCCCATAAAGAATAATCTTTATAAAAATAATTGAAGTAGAAGTATTAAAACTTATACTTGAAACGAGTATTAAATAACCAAAGATATACTTATATGAAAGTATTATCTTTATTTGAATAATCGAAAATAAGTTTGATTATTGACACCTTATTCTTTAATAAAATAAAGAATATACCTCAGCAAATAATCGGAGTCATAGATCCTCACATGAATATTCAAATAATATTCATTAAATAATATAAACTGAGTCATAAGCCCTCGAATGAATATTCAAATAATATTCAATAAATAATATAAAAGAGTCATAAGCCCTCGAATGAATATTCAAATAATATTCAGATAAATAAATAAAAGAGTCATAAGCCCTCGAATGAATATTCAAATAATATTCAGATAAATAAATAAAAGGAGTCATAAGTCCCCGAATGAATATTCAAAATAATATTCAATAATAAAATAAAGTTAAAGTTATCGAATAAACCTTATTCGATTAATAGTTTTAAAAACTATATCCATATATATATATATATAAATAAATATATATATATATATATATAATATACTCGGGAACATCGACTCCCGGTTTAGAAATATGTTCACCTTTTATCCCCTATACTAAGGGTATACGCAACTACTTGCTTATTTCTAGCATAGGTATTATGCAACTATAAGCATTGAAATCAACAGATAGATAACCAGATTACGAAACAGACATGCATATATACCATATCAGCATGCTCCAATATATCGCAAAATTTGCTAATAACAATCATGCACTATCACAAGATAATGCATATACATATATTTACATCACAACAACAGTATAACGGATAGAAAACTTGCCTGAGCGACTGGGGTTACGAATGGCTCGGGACGAGTCTGGTAACCTATAAACAACAAGTAAGTTGGAATTAAACCAAAGTCACTTGTAAATCTATACTTTAACTAACTTAGACTCTAACGCTTGTTTTGCGCTCACTGATTCGCTTAAGTCACTCGGGTACCCTCGGCTCCACCATTTTTAATAATTTAACCTTTACGAGTTTTAAAGCGATTCCTTCGCGAGTGTCTTACCAACTGCCTAACACACTTACCATAAATGTTTCATACATTAATTAACCCTTTTCGGTCTTTAACCTATGTTTCAAAGTAAGGCGAGGGGAAAAGTTTCGTTCGCGAAACGCCGTTACTTGAAACGGTCGTTTCTCCTAAACCGTGCATCGGAATCGAACGAACTACATATCAAAACGAAGCTCGTAACATGAGCTATCTAAACATGGCAGTGGTCATATTCTAGCAGGGGGTTCTCGGGTCCTAATGCTATGCACAAAAACAGTCCAAAGAAAATCGGACGTTACGACGGCTATGTTTACGCGATTTCCCAATTTTATACCATTCAATTCCATCACCAAACAACCCCAATCCCATCATACAATCAAAGTCCATCCATATCACATCCTAACAGCCCCAAAACTCAATATTATGAACTTTATACTACCCTCAAACATGAACTAAAAGCTATACTTAAGTTCATTAACCAATAATCAAGATTTCCAACTTCAAACTCATTACAAATCCAACCACACTCTAAGTATACAAGGATCATGCTCCTCATGAATTATAACAATCAAAACCATTCCTAATACTCAAAAGTAAAGCTAGGGTTTGAAGTTTTATACCTTCTTGAAGCTTTTAATCAATGAAAGATCCTTGGAAAGCCCATGGAAGCCTTGATCTATGCTTAAGCTACCTTGTCCTTACAAATAAAATCAAGAATCAAAAATTTGTTCTTGAAAGTTACTATTCACCCTAAACTTTTAGGAATTGATTAACTAGGTAAACCTTGGATTCTTGGATCCAAACTTATAGCATATCCATATCTATGTACAAGGAAGCTTAGATAATTACCTTGTGATTTAACAATGCTTGGAACTTGATTTTTGAAATTCTTGCCCTTGAAAAAGATGAAAAGCCGAGAGCAAGATGATGAGAATGAAATGATTTTGTGTTTTTTGATTTGTTTGGCTTAGCTTGGTTGTTTTTTGTTTTGTTTTTGGTTAATTACCTTAATAACCTTATATTTGTGTGGTTATAAACCAACCACACCTCCTCCTTCCCTATGTCATGCTTACATCACATTGCTATGTCATCCTCCCTTCCTTGTCCTCTTCTCATTGGTTGGGTGACATCACTTCCTCTAATCCCTTTGCTTAACTTCCTAATTGTTTGCCTAATGACCGCTGATCTGTTATACGGTTCGCTTAACTTTCGTTTTCGTTTATCGTTTGAGGGATCATACCCGGGATCTTATTACTTAGGTTCCCTTAACCTTTCTCAATATATTATATTCCTTTTATGATCCTCTCTTATAATCCTTTAATTTAAATCCTTTTTATCCGGTTACCTTTTTCTCAATTCTTTCCGTATCTTGTGGATTTCCGGGAAAAATCAAAGTGTTCGGAATTGGATTCTGACGATCTTTACATACACTTATATACCACATAGAGTACTAATAATATCCCATAAGATCAATAACAGAACCCCTACATAGCGTGGCATGAAAAGTTTTCTCGTTCAGCAAAAACACTATTCATAAGGGTTTCAAAATTTCTCAAAAATTGGGGTTATTACAGTCTCCCCTCCTTAAAAGGATTCCGTCCCGGAATCAGATAGAAAACAAATGGGGATACTTTCTTAGCATTACACTTTCTAACTCTCGAGTCAATTTTCCCACATTGTGGTTCTACCATCAAAATCTCACTAGTTTGATAACCCTTCTCCTAAGCACTCGTTCCTTTTCACTCTATAACCCTTCCTGGTTGCTCCATATAGGTTACGTCTGGTTGCATGTCTATGCGCTCATACGCCCCTATTTGTTTGGCATCCGAATTACACTTCCTTAACATTAATACATGAAACACGTTATGACTTGCTACATGTTCTGGGGTAAGGCTAGCTCATATGCTAACTTCCCAATACTTCTTAATATATCCAAGGGTCCGACAATTGGGGACTTAACTTTCCTTTCTTTCCAAATCTCATCAATCATTTCCAAGGGTTTCCAAGGGGATACCTTTAACAACACTAGGTCCCCTACTTCCTATTCTTTGTCCTTTCGTGTCAAATCAACATACTTCTTATGTCCGTCTTGGGTTACTACCAGCCGTCCTCTGATTAGATTTATTATATCCTTGGTCCTTTGGACTACTGCGGGTCCGAGCATCTTGCATTCTACAACTTCATCCTAGCATAAGGGAGATCGACATTGTCTTCCCTCAAGGATCTCATAAGGCGATACCTCAATACTGACATATGATCTATTGTCGTAAGAAAATTCAATCCGTGTTAAGTGATCATTCCAATTTCTTTCAAGTCTATTGCACATACTCTCATTATAGCTTTTAGAATTAGAGCTTTTGCTTCTCACTACCCATCCTTTTCCAGTTCGTAGTCGCTACTACCTTCCGTTCCTAATATTATACTAGTTATACTTTTGCTCGTTAGCGTTCTATAACCTTTTAATAACCACGTCAACCTTAGTATTACGAATGTGTTTCCATTCCGAATACTACCACAACTTTATTACTTCTTTTTCAGCTGTTTCTATTTTCCAAAGTTTGATTAATCATATAGAAGTAAAGGAATTTGTTGAGAGATCACTATGATCATGAACACTTGTTATATCGCATAGTTAGTACAGAAGGTGGCCAGCCTTTATTACTTGACAAGCAATTAAACAATAGCTGGTATCCAACTCGGCTTCTATCACACAGATAGATAGTCATTCGGCAATACCTCCCCTTCTGGAAGGGTTGTTCTTCTCAGCTTACATGAAATGAAAAGAAGAGAAAAGAACGAATTGAAGAGAATTGTATATTCATAAAAAAAAATTTATTGCCATAAAATATCTGGCTTGGAATCTACCTCTGAACTATAGAGGTTTGTCATAGAAGAACAAAACATATATGTATTTATATCAACATCAAGTATTATAGCATCGCATTTCACGTGCCTAAATATTTTCGCTATCCCGTCCATCATTCTATGGACCCATGCTCTTCCTCGAGCTTATACACAATTACCTTTGAAACTCCCTCGACATCGAAAATCGAATCTGGGATCTCATTCTAGACATCATCGTTACTTGAATTCTATGCTTGCACCGCAACCTTCCTCGTATAATAATACGACTCTCTATTGATAAGAAAGAATAATAATTCACTATGTAGATACTCTACTTAATTAGTCTATCAATGATAACTTATACACTACCACGACCCGATTAGTGGTACTCAATCTCAACACCCATTCCAATACAACTCTCATGGTTGTAATCAGCTCACTACTCGCAGAATCATTGCTGCCTTACTATGGTCCACCACTGACCCACTGTAGTCATTCATTTTCCATGAAATCTTAATAACTAACCATACGGAGTCCATACATCTCGTATCTAATTCTCCTAAGGAGTTAACATAACCACCAATCACAATTCATGAAGAACACTCCAAACTCTGACGTACCTTCATGACATGAAGCAGATAAAATTGCAGAAGAGTTTCAATCAAAGCAACGATAGCAGGTTAATACCATTCTTAATCATATGCCTTCAATAGAAGACTTAACTCAAAGGTTCGTTTAGTCCTTTTTGAAACATAGTCCTGGCTTATCTCAAGATAGGACCTTCTAAGATAGATAGCCTGCTCATGGCGATTACACGAATTAAACCTTTACCAACTACTATTACGGTTGGGTATTGCACAGTCATCAGAAGGAATGTCAATCTTCCAAACCATAATACAACCTTCATAGCTTTAACCATCATCACTGTATTCTTTTGGCACACGCGCCTATAATTATCCACTTACCTTTAAAGTGTCGGCCACCTCTTTGGCCTTTCCTGATAGTAAAATTTCCTTACAGTCAATGTCATTTTAACCACCTCCAAATAAATTTTCTACCTTATTTCAATCACATCTTATGTGAAAATACTTTCCTTAAAATCTGATGAGTAAAAAAAAAATCACCATTTTTCCATAAGTTATTGCCTCAGTCTTTAGAGGTTAATCACTGTCATGACTGACTCTCAATTATACTTAGAGCATCTTCTACCTTAAGTCCTAATTGCCCTGAACAATTTCGACCATTACTGGTTCGATCCATACCTTCTCGTGGTTTAACACGTGCCTCACTTGGCATCAATATAATTACGTCATATTTCCTTTATCAACATTTCTATTCTTGAAAATTTTGAATATTACCTTTCTCCTTGTAAAACCTCTAGGGTTATTCTTCAATCGTTCCTCCTGTATTCCCTAGATACATGGCATATCACAATACCATTTACTAATACTAGAACCATTGTTTATATACTTCTGAAAAATTTCTCCACTGATCCTTAAAGGTTGTTATTACCTTAATCATTTCCGATTCATCCTGTCAAAACTCATACTGTCCCTATTAAGGGTGAAATGCCAACCTTTATGCATTCCCCTAGGATTCATTTTAAGTTACCGATGTTCTATTCTTAATTCCACCTTTAAAAGGTACCTGCATCCTTCCACAGATAAATCAAGTCATATATCCTTGATAGATTATCTTATTCATCATTCCCACCTCGATAGTCTATACCTAACTTCATAATAGCATCCTTATTCAAATTGAGGTCAATCCATATGGCCTCCAAAAGATAACAATGGTTATCCGCTTGTCTTGCCTAATTTGGTAATGATAACATGGATGTTCTGGAAGATATTGGTCATGTTCAACGTGAACTTCTTCTTAATAATTCCTTATTTACTTTTATTGTTTATCTCAACAGTCACCTCAATATTGGGATATCTCTCATATCTAGCGTCTCCCTTTCTGAGTATCGAGCCACCAGTCTTACATTTCACATTATTGAAGGTCACTTCCTTCATCCAATTTTCCTACTTTCTTACTTTCTTGTCTCTTTAGTCTATCCGCGTCTTATTATTTATCCTTCGAACTATCTAAAGGTTTCCTTGAATCCTCCCAACTTACAGGGGATAAAATGTACATAACTCGTATGCCTTCAACCATCAACTTTAACTCATGGTGGATCATCATCATCTTGACGATTACATACTTTTCTACTTCTATTGCTATGAGTCTTTAGGGTTTCCTCATACCCAACTCCCTTATCATTCCTCAAACTCTATTGCCTTTATATTCCTTTCCACTTCAGTTTCTCTTTTTTTTTCCTTTCTCTTATCATTATTTCACAAACCAATCACAATATAAGCATTGATTTCAAACATCCCGTCATTCTGGATTCGTGTCCTCAGAACGAATCTTGACAACTTTTACAACTTAGATTCATAATTCATCATACTCGTCTGCCTTTGTTCTGGCTCTAAAGCTTTTACTCTATCTCTATAACCTTGGGAAGTACTTTCCTGAAAACAATTGACTGAACTTAAATCAGTTTATTCTAACCTCTGGCTCTGTGCCTTTCTTGGTCTTTCACCAGCGGGTGGTCTCTCTCTTAGGAGGGTAAGTGACAAAACAGTCCTTTTGAGGTTCGTCAATCATTTAGAATCTCAAATGATTCCTATATTTCCTTTATCCAGGCTCTTGCCTCGATTGGGCCAGCTTGTTCCTTGGAACTCTGAGAGCTTAGCGACTTAAAGGTCATGAAAGAATTTCCTACCGCATTGTTTCCTCAAGGTGGTGGTTGGGGATAATAGTCTAAGTTCTTTTTAGACAGGTCCATGAATTTCCGTATAGGAGTACCGTCTCGGGTCTCCTTTCCTTACTCGACTTTCTGTTTCCTTAGTATGAAATGTTTCATCCTACTCCCCATAATTGGGGTCATCTTTTAATTTAAAATCCTCATTTTCCACTCCATTATGTCATGGGTTCCTTCTATCTTGATGGCGACCTCCCTGACCATTACGTTCAGGGTTTGCTCTAAATCTTATTCCTCAAACTATGGCTCTCATCTAAGTTCTCATCCTTACGCTCTTGAACTTTCGGAACCCAAATTCTATAGGAATACCTCATTATTCCCTTATCATCTTTCTCGATATTAATCTTTTATCTAATTGTTGGCTCTCTGCCTTCATTCATAACTTTTTCTGGCACAATATGATCTTTTCCAATAATTCGGGCTGTATTGCAATCTCAGACAGCTTTTCGGTACCGGCTCCGGTTACCTTCACTTCTATTTCCATTTTCTCAAAATCTCTTATAAACTCTCCAAAAGACATTATCATCTTGAGTCTCTCCTTTTTACTAAGGGCATCAGCCACCATATTGGCTTTCCCCGAAGGATAAAGAATCTTCCAATCATTATTCTTGATTAGCTCTAACTGCCTCCTCTGGCATATGTTGAGCTCTTTCTACGTGAAAATGTACTAGAGCACTTATGGCTTAGGTAATTCTCGCACTTCTCTCCATGCAAGTAGTGCCTCCAATCTTTAGGGTAAAACTATTGCCACGAGCCTAAGCTCATGAGCGGGGATATTGAATTTCATATTACCTTAATTGTCTTGACGCAGACGCGATTATCTTGCTGTGCTAAGAAGCACCCTAATTCCTTATGCGAAGCGTCACTTACAAATCACAAAATCTCCTTTTTCCATCCGGCAATGCCAGCATAGGGGCCATCACCAACCTCTGCTTCAGTTCTTGAAAGCTGTTCTCGCATTTCTCTGTCCATTCGAACTTCTCAGTCTTACGAGTAAGCCGCGTTAAAGGGGCTACTATCTTTACAACTTGAACGAACCTCCGGTAGTGACCGGCCAATCCTACCTCTGGTAGTCGACCAAACCATGGTCATCAATTCATCAGTGGTCCTTTATCCAATACTGTCAGGATCCTCCATGGGATCCTCCTCAACAACTATCCCTTCTAGGACAACATCCTCAACCGCTAAATCCTCAATATCAACATCATCCGGTCCTGCATTAGGACACTCTATCAGATCCAAAATCCGATCTCCAATTAGAATAAAATATCCTCGCGATGTTGCTCCTCAACCTCAGGGTTCGGAGTCCCGCTACCATATATGATAACGAACTACGCTCCTATCACGATATTTATAAGGGTTCCCATAAGGGTTTTAACTGTCAGTGCTACGTTAGGTAGCCCGACTATGAACTTGGCAAGAGTTCTTATTATCTTAGTTAACTTATTATCTTAACGTCCCATCATCTCTGAGGTTTATAACGCTTGGCTCTGATACCATTTCTGTAACACCCCCAGATCCGGGGTCGGGGATCCGGGTCGTCACGGTCTTTCTTTCCACAATATCACTTCACTTAATTAATAATAAATAACCTTATGCTGTGACCCCACACTAACACACACCACAACCCGTTATAGTCTCAGAGATGAAATTTAAATAAGTACAAGTCTTTGAATCCATAATTTAAAAGTTATTACAACCCAAAATGATTACTTGATAAATTTACAGTTAATTGCCATTATCTGCCACAAGTTATAATTATACATAATTGATTCTCAAAAGTAGATGGTCTGATCTACAATAGATCTACCTCTGCAGCTATAGCAGCTACAACATCAACGGGAAGACGCGGGACGCTTCCCACGCGCTTGCGCTGGGTCTGCTGGAGTCTGGCCATCTTTCCTAACTGTTGTTGTGTGATGAAAGAAGAAAGCAAGGGTGAGCAGCAAGCCCACCAAAATAATATGTATAATGATTTACAATATATGAGCCTACTCATAATACTCATGAAAGTCTTGGTCAAAAGAAATGAACCAAGTTGATATCTTAATGCGATGAAGTCGGAAAATATTCAGTATATATATCTATATACATATATACCTTTCAAAATATTGGAAGTCCTCTTCCATGCATAATATACACAAAGTCCCAGTGTATAACTGTATATAAAAAAATATCGTTGCAAGGTGATCTCATATATCTAACCTTGTCTCAACGTTTTTCTGAAAATCTTAGTCATTCATAAGACAATTATTAATTAGATATAAGTTTAAAAGATGAAGTTACAAGATACCCCAATATACTTATATCTTTCCCAAATACTACTTGAACTACCACCGTTCAAGTTATAATTAGTTTCAAAAGTTCATCCCACTGATGAGACCACAAGATAAGACTTGAATAGATTCAATCTTTGAAATATTATTGAATGAAAAAGTTATGAGATACTTTATTTAGTCCCGATATATATATATCCACATATATATATCTCTAAAACATTTCCTGGAACCTCTGTTATGTAAAGTATGAACAGAGTTTGAAACATCCAATGAATTTTGGAAAGGAAAAGAATTTTGGCATAAACCAGATATCTTGCTGATCAGGCAAAGATACCCATTAGTAACCTTTTCTACTAGTAGATGGACGAATTCCCCACTGGTCATCACCTTGGCCGCATTAGGACCTATGCTGGACTGCCACTCAGCCACTTATGCATTTGATGGACTCCCACTGAGCCACTTACACTATCATGGACGCCCACTGAGCCCATGTTGCTTATGCCGACTCAATAGATGGACTTACTTCCCGAACGTTGGGTAAGTAATCAATTCATTTACCAAAACTGCAACCTTGTTGCGAATATAAAATACATCACAGAGCCGGATCCCTCAGGTTTTAAGCGAGTATTTAAATCCCCTTAAAAAGGAAGATCTTAAATATAAAAATGAGTTTTGGAATCCGCTCTGACTTTAAAAATCATTTTGAAGACTCGGAAACACTTTATAGAGTGTTTGGAGTAAAGCTGATTTAATGAAGTAAATCAGTCCCCAGAATATTTAGAAAATGACTGAATATTATTATTTAAATAATATTCCCATAAAGAATAATCTTTATAAAAATAATTGAAGTAGAAGTATTAAAACTTATACTTGAAACGAGTATTAAATAACCAAAGATATACTTATATGAAAGTATTATCTTTATTTGAATAATCGAAAATAAGTTTGATTATTGACACCTTATTCTTTAATAAAATAAAGAATATACCTCAGCAAATAATCGGAGTCATAGATCCTCACATGAATATTCAAATAATATTCATTACATAATATAAACTGAGTCATAAGCCCTCGAATGAATATTCAAATAATATTCAATAAATAATATAAAAGAGTCATAAGCCCTCGAATGAATATTCAAATAATATTCAGATAAATAAATAAAAGAGTCATAAGCCCTCGAATGAATATTCAAATAATATTCAGATAAATAAATAAAAGGAGTCATAAGTCCCCGAATGAATATTCAAAATAATATTCAATAATAAAATAAAGTTAAAGTTATCGAATAAACCTTATTCGATTAATAGTTTTAAAAACTATATCCATATATATATATATAAATAAATATATATATATATATAATATACTCGGGAACATCGACTCCCGGTTTAGAAATATGTTCACCTTTTATCCCCTATACTAAGGGTATACGCAACTACTTGCTTATTTCTAGCATAGGTATTATGCAACTATAAGCATTGAAATCAACAGATAGATAACCAGATTACGAAACAGACATGCATATATACCATATCAGCATGCTCCAATATATCGCAAAATTTGCTAATAACAATCATGCACTATCACAAGATAATGCATATACATATATTTACATCACAATAACAGTATAACGGATAGAAAACTTGCCTGAGCGACTGGGGTTACGAATGGCTCGGGACGAGTCTGGTAACCTATAAACAACAAGTAAGTTGGAATTAAACCAAAGTCACTTGTAAATCTATACTTTAACTAACTTAGACTCTAACGCTTGTTTTGCGCTCACTGATTCGCTTAAGTCACTCGGGTACCCTCGGCTCCACCATTTTTAATAATTTAACCTTTACGAGTTTTAAAGCGATTCCTTCGCGAGTGTCTTACCAACTGCCTAACACACTTACCATAAATGTTTCATACATTAATTAACCCTTTTCGGTCTTTAACCTATGTTTCAAAGTAAGGCGAGGGGAAAAGTTTCGTTCGCGAAACGCCGTTACTTGAAACGGTCGTTTCTCCTAAACCGTGCATCGGAATCGAACGAACTACATATCAAAACGAAGCTCGTAACATGAGCTATCTAAACATGGCAGTGGTCATATTCTAGCAGGGGGTTCTAGGGTCCTAATGCTATGCACAAAAACAGTCCAAAGAAAATCGGACGTTACGACGGCTATGTTTACGCGATTTCCCAATTTTATACCATTCAATTCCATCACCAAACAACCCCAATCCCATCATACAATCAAAGTCCATCCATATCACATCCTAACAGCCCCAAAACTCAATATTATGAACTTTATACTACCCTCAAACATGAACTAAAAGCTATACTTAAGTTCATTAACCAATAATCAAGATTTCCAACTTCAAACTCATTACAAATCCAACCACACTCTAAGTATACAAGGATCATGCTCCTTATGAATTATAACAATCAAAACCATTCCTAATACTCAAAAGTAAAGCTAGGGTTTGAAGTTTTATACCTTCTTGAAGCTTTTAATCAATGAAAGATCCTTGGAAAGCCCATGGAAGCCTTGATCTATGCTTAAGCTACCTTGTCCTTACAAATAAAATCAAGAATCAAAAATTTGTTCTTGAAAGTTACTATTCACCCTAAACTTTTAGGAATTGATTAACTAGGTAAACCTTGGATTCTTGGATCCAAACTTATAGCATATCCATATCTATGTACAAGGAAGCTTAGATAATTACCTTGTGATTTAACAATGCTTGGAACTTGATTTTTGAAATTCTTGCCCTTGAAAAAGATGAAAAGCCGAGAGCTGGATCAAGGAGATGGAAAGGGCTTTTGAGTTGGTACAGTTAGGAGACGATCAGAAGATGTCGTATGCTACTTACTTCTTGAAGGGAGAAGTCATCTATTGGTGGGAATCAGTAAAGGCTATGGAAGTCACTCAGCAGGTTTCTTGGGAGAGATTTAAAAAGTTATTTCTGGACAAGTATAGCTCAACAACAACTAACTCTTCAACAACAAATTGAAAACCAAGAAAACCGTGAGCCACACCAACCACCTGAACCACCAGTACCACCTAGACAAATTGTCACTTTCAAGGCTTTTCAGAATGTGAATCCACCTGTATTTCATGATACCACTGATCCAGTGATAGCTTAGGACACATCATCAGTATTGAAGGAATTCAAGTGGATCCAGCAAAGATTGAAGCTATTTTAAATTGGGAAAGACCAAAGACGCCAACGGAAGTCAGAAGTTTCATGGGATTAGCCGGTTATTACAGAAGATTCGTTAAAGATTTTGCAAAGATAGCCACATCATTGACGAAGTTGACACGAAAGAATGAAAAGTTCGAATGGAACGAGAAATGCGAAGCAAGTTTCCAAGAGTTAAAGAATTGATTAGTAACCGCACCTGTGTTTGTTTTACCTGACGATCAAGGAGACTTTGTTATATACAGCGATGCTTCGTATCAAGGACTTGGATGTGTTATGATGCAACATGGCAACGTGATCGCATACGCTTCTAGACAGTTAAAGCTGCATGAACAGAAATATCCGACACACGATCTCGAACTAGCAGCAATTGTGTTTGCACTAAAACTCTGGAGACACTATCTATATGACAAAAGATATGAGATTTACACGGACTATAAAAGCTTGGAGTATATTTTCACACAGAAGGAACTTAACATGTGTCAGAGACATTGGCTAGAGTTAATTAAGGATTACGATGTTTCAATCAATTATCATCCAGGCAAGGCCAATGTAGTAACAGACGCGTTAAGTCGAAAGGAACGATTAAATCTGTTAACATCTTCAGAAGACTTAATCATGGAATTCGATAAACTGGAAATTGAAGTTTGAGTTCCAGAAAGCTCTACTGAAATGATTTACGCTATGACTTTTCAGCAAGAATTATTGGAAAAGATCAGAAAGTGTCTAGAAGAAGTAATGGATCAAGAAATCGACAATTTGATAGGAGAACAGATTACCATCCAGAAGGATGCTAAAGGAATTTTTTGAGTTGCTTCAAGGATCTGGATACCTAACGTACCCGAACTAAAAGCGGAAATTTTGTAAGACGCTCATAGTTCAAGATATTCGATTTATCCTGGAAGCACAAAGATGTACAGAGACCTGAAGGAAAACTTTTGGTGGCCAAATATGAAGAAAGAGATAGCGGAATGGGTTAGCAAGTGTTATACGTGCCAAAGAGTGAAAGCTGAACATCAACGCCCGAGCGGACTACTACAACTACTAGATATTCCAGAATAGAAATGGGAGCATTTAGCCATGGATTTTGTAGTGGGACTTCCAAGGACGAAAGAAAATCATGATGCAATTTGGGTTATCATTGATCGATTAACAAAGTCAGCACATTTTCTTCCGAACAACGAAAGGTTTTCACTGGACAAGTTAGTGCACTTATATCTCAAGGAAATTGTAATGCGTCATGGAGTACCCGTATCTATTTTATCGGATCGAGATCCCCGTTTCAATTCAAGATTTTGGAGACAATTCCAAGAATGTCTAGGAACCAAGTTAAACATGAGTACCGCTTCTCATCCACAAATGGACGGGCAAAGTGAAAGGACAATTCAAATAATCGAAAATATGCTACGTGTATGCGCAGTAGACTTTGAAGGCAATTGGGACGAGCACTTACCGTTAGTGGAATTTTCTTACAATAACAGCTATCAAGCAAGTATCGGGATGCCACCTTATGAAGCTTTATATGGGAGAAAATGTAGATCGCCTACATGTTGGGATGAAGTTGGAGAACGCAAGATTCTAGGTCCAGAATTGATTCAGCAGACCAAGGAAGAAGTAGAACTTATCCGAAAGTGACTTGAAGCAGCGCAGAATCGACATAGAGTCTGATAGTACAACAACATGAAAGGTAAATGGAAAGAACTAAGGTTTCACTCCATCTGAACGGGGCTTGGTAGTCTTTTCCTCTCGAAGCGTCTTCACAATGCTCTGGAGCTCATCCGCCACCATCTGAATGACATACTGGCTGGTGCGGTCCCGGTGCACTGGCATCTCCTCAAGCTTAGTGTTGACGTACTGAACCAAGGTCTCAAGTCTCGCAGTCATCTGCTCCTTGGGCTTCCCTTCGTAGTTTTGGCTGTCCCGATACACGTTCTTCAGTCGGTCTATCAGTCGGTCGTACTTGCCCTGAAGAATGTCGAACTCGCGCCTCAACTCAGCATACACGGAGAAAGCAATAGTGTCGTCTGACCCAGAGGATGACGAGGAATGCGCCCTTTGCTGACAACCAATAAGAGGAGTATTAATAATAATTTACTTAACCTACTCTCTCGCATAATATCTATAACCTACACACAAATCCTATAACATATTTGGGCTGTCCAGGGACTCTAAACCGTAGCTCTGATACCAAAACCTGTCACACCCCCAACTTAAACAATATAATAAATATAACTATTTGCCGATCTAAAATTCTTATCGGCTGCTCTACATACGACAAATCTGCCTGAAGTTCTATTGGCTCATATTCTATTACATGTCTTGTATCAGGGTTGTACTTCTTAAGCATAGATACATGATATATGTTATGAATATGTTACATATGGGGTGGTAAAGCTAACTCGTACGCAACCTTTCCGACTTTCTTCAAAATTTCAAATGGTCCGACGTAGAGGTTTCAAGTTGCCTTGGTTGCCAAACCTAGTTAATCCCTTCCATGGTGATACTTTTAGCAGTACATGTTCCCCTTCTTGATAGTCCACATCTTTTCTGGATTGATCTGCATATTTACGTACAATGATAAACTTATCCAGGTACTTCTTGAATACTCGATTCATCAAATCCATAAATGCTGCAGGTGCATTCGTCAGTCCAAAAGCCATCACGAGAAATTCATAATGTCCATACCTCATTCTGAACGCAGTCTTTGGAATATCTTCTACCTTGATCTTTAACTGATGATAACCTGATCGTAAGTCAATTTTCGAAAACCATGCTACTCCTTTCAGTTGATCAAATAAGTCGTCGATGCGAGGCAAAGGATATTTATTCTTGATAGTTAACTTGTTCAGCTCATGATAATCAATACATAGTCGCATGCTACCGTCCTTCTTTTTCACGAACAATACTGGTGCGCCCCATGGGGATACACTTGGCCTTATAATTCCTTAGTCGAGAAGTTCATGCAGTTGCTTTGCTAATTCCTTCATTTCAACAGGTGCCATCCGATATGGAGCTTTCGAAATTGGTTCAGTCCCTGGTGCCAAATCAATAGTGAACTCGATTTCTCGATCCGGAGGAAGTCTTGGAAGTTCATCTGGAAAGACGTCGTAAAACTCACAAACTACAGGAATATCTTCAATCTTCGGGCTTTCTTTGTCGGTATATAACACATAAGCTAAGTAAGCTTGACATCCTTGACGTAGCAATCATTTCATCTGCATTATTGTTAAGAATCTCTGCTTTTGTTTTTCACCTTTAAATATTACCGTTGTGTTTTCTTCGGTCTGCAATTTCACTTTCTTATTTGCGCAATCAATCTGAGCATTATTACTAACTAGCCAATCCATTCCTAAAATAACATCAAATTCTCCTAACCTGAAAGGTATCAAGTCAACTGAGAAATGACATCTCCCTTTCTCAATATCACAACATGGGCATACTCGATCTACCATAACCTGATCATCATTTGCTAATTTTATGACTAGCACTTCATCTAATCACTGAACCTCACAATCTATCTTAAAGATAAAACTTTCAGAAATAAAAGATTTCGTAGCTCCTGAATCAATCAATACTAGAGTATTTACGGAATTTACAAGGAGCGTACCTGCAACCACATTCAGACTCTATACAGCTTCTTTCATTCACATGTTGAAAGTCCTTGCCCTGGGCTGATGTTATAGTGGTAATGGAGGCGGAGGTAATGCTAAAACCCTTGGAATACTAGCGGCCATTGCAACTCCTCTGCAGTCCTTGGCGATATGCCCTTTTCTTCCGCACTAGAAGCAAGTGATCTCTGTCTTTCCCATCGGACATTCTCCAGAATAGTGTCCCTTTTGCTTACACTTGAAACACGTGATATTTGGCTTGTTGCAAATCCCAGTATGTTTCTTACCACATGTTCTGCAATCAGGTATAAAAGGTCGAATAAGTTTCTGCTGATTCGGGGCTGGAAGTCGGTTACCCGTCCTCTGGTTTCCCTGTTCTGGTCTCCTGGCATTTACTTTTCCTCGGGCTTGAAATCCCGGCCTTCTGTTGAAACGGTTCTGGGAATTTCCTGGTCCCTTCTCTCTCTGAGCTGCTTCACTTTCACCTTCAATGATCATGGCCTTCTGAACAACAGTCGTATAAGTCGTCAGCTCAAATACAGCTACCCTGCTATGAATCCATGGCTTCAGTCCCTGCTGGAATCTCTTGGCCCTCTTTTCATCCGTATCCACTTGCTCAGGAACAAATCTGGCCAACTCAGTGAACTTGGTCTCATAATCCGTGACCGATAAGTTATCTTGCTTCAGCTCCAAGAACTTGATCTCCATCTGATTCTTCATGAAGTGAGGAAAATATTTCTTGTTGAAAAGATCAGTGAATCTATCCCAGGTCACCACACCTTCTCCTTCCAAAGCTTTCTTCGATTCCCACTAGTAATTAGCTTCACCATTCAGAAAGTAGCTGGCAAAATCCGTCTTCTGTTCTTCCTCAACTTTAACCAACATAAAAGCGTTTTCTATCTCCTTCAGCCAAGCTCTCGCCTTTGTAGGATCGGTGGAACCGGCAAATTCTGGAGGCTTTACCGACTGAAATTGCTTGAAAGTAACTACAGGTGCTGCTGGGGGTACTTGATGTCCTGGATGAATGGCTTGCTGTAGCATTTATTGTTGAAACTGCAGTTGTTGCTGCTGCATTTGTTGCTGCATCATCAGCATCTACTGTTGCATGAGATGAAACATCTGATCCATTTGGTTATTATCATTTTGGCCCTCGGTATTTCTGTTAGACGAGTCGGGTCGTGCTTTTCTTTTAGGTGCCATATTTCTGATAATAAAACAATGGGTTCTTTTAATAACAATTTACTAAACATGTGTTAGGGAATAGAAACAGTCTTTATAATATTAAAACAGCGTTAAAACATTTGATATGGGGAAATAAAACAATTTATTAAATATCTAAATAAATGAATAAAAATAGTGCGATGTTTAAATAAATCCTTTTTAAAATAATTTAAAAATTTTGAAAATGTAAAGGGTACAACATGATTGTAAATAAAACAAAATTTTAAAATACACAATGGTAAAACAGTGAAATAAATGTAAACGTTTAAATGACTGAAATAAAATAAAGAAAACGTGAAAAGGTTCATCTTATATATATAGGAAGGACACCAGCTGCAGGTGTCAATGCTTGATATAAAAGTCTATAATATGTTAGTCGTACTGCTACTGCTATCCGTCAAAACTAGTAGCTACACTCATACAAACTAGTCATACAATACTACGCTGCCTCTATCTATAGATATATACAAGATACAACAATCCTCTGTCTGCTGAGATCAGAATCCTGGTGGCACACAGCTCAGCTCCTCCTGCAAAGCCTCTAACACTGCCTCTGTGAGTCTTATCACCCTGCGGTATGCTGCCTTTGCACTGATGTCCTGCTTCCTCAAGTCAGTAAGCTCCTGAGAACCATCCCTGTGGATCTGGCATAGTCTCTCTCTCAAGATGTAATCTGGGTGAAGTGCTCGAACTGGACTGTCCTCCTATGTCTCAAACAACCCAATGATCTCTCTACACCGATCCTGCCATCTGACCCTCTCCCCTCTCTCTGACTGGTACCGATGATATGTAACTGTGTGATGCTCACGAAAATCTGTGCGGGAACCTCGAGAAGGCAATGGTAATGGCTCATCCACTACTACCTCATCCATAAACTCTGGCTGCGGGAACTGGTATACTCTCGGCATAGGAGCATAGACAGCCAGCGGTGCAGGAAATAAAATAGGCTGCTCCATGGGTGCATATACAGGTGGCTCTAACTCTGGCTCCATCTGTGGAATCTCTGGAATCTCAAACTGTGGCACAGGAACATGTGGCTCTAAGTCCTCCCACTGTGGAATGTCAACCATATCAGGAACATCAAATATCGGAAACTCCAAAGGTGGAAAGTCAGGTATCTCTGGCTCAAAATAAGGGAAATAATTAACAAAGTCAGATACCTCTACTGGAGGGGGTATCTCTGGTGCTGGTCCAGGTGGCAATGGTGGAGGTGGTGGTAATGGAGGAAAAATCTGCACTGATGCTGGGGCTAGTACTAGTGCTGCTACTGGGTCTGACTCAGTCCACACCGTAGATGACGACGAAGAAGCCATCTAATATACACCATAACAATAACATAAGAACAATCAAATCACAATCCTAAAACTCATAACTTCTAATCACATAAACAAACAACCCTAACATTTTTACTTCTATCCTATATGATCTTCCTATCTTATTTTAACCCTAATGTTCTTGTTTTCAAGGGTCAAAACCTATGCTATGATGCCAACTATACACCCTCCAAATCCGGGGTATAGATTTGGGGCATTATTAATATCAACTACGAACTAAACCTGCACAAGCGGAATATAAATATAATAGTTACCCCGAACTACTGCTACTCAGGATCTTTTAAGGTTAAGAGTTGAAAACAAGAACGACACACTAACTTTATTACAAACCCAAATAAAAACAATCTGTCTCAAGAACTCTCTTTGTTACAAAACTTTGTTCTATCTACATTCTCACCACACAACTTTTATTCAAACCAACATTACTACTTATCCTGTTACACCTGATCTGGTAACTCAAAGCTCTCTTCTGGGATAGGGATGAACACTCTTGGTATAAGAGGGTCCCGCTGCTTGACTCGCTTCTTGACTATGCAGGTTCTGATGGGTTTCATTCTCTACCTTAACTGTAAAACAATAGGAATAACAATAAAAGGGGATGAGCCAAAATTGCTCAACAAGCCTGCAACAATATATGTAGTGTAAAGAATAAATGAACCGATAATCTGTTAGTTTAAACAACCATCTGCTTCTGTATAGAATAATAATTTGCCATTGGTGGTGAGTGCCAAATGAACAAGACTGGAAACAAGAACTAACTATGCACTATAACCTGCTGATCAGTCAGGATACAGTGCGAATCTATACCCAACTGCATAGACCCGACCAAAATAAGGAGTACTCAGGCAAATACGACCTATTAATTAATGGTCTGGGTAAAACCCAGCCCGTATCATAACCATCCAGTCCAAAGCTTAGCATCCGGAATAATCGGAATGCTTTTGATGTATCCCAACACCAGGATATATCAGAGTATATGTAACAAGGGTAAAAGTATTGGAATATGAATAGGGGATTCAATAAATTGAGAGAAATCAAGAATCGAAATGAAATAGAAACAAGAATTATCAAAGTGTAACTGATATGGAAAATGGGGTATAATTCACTATTCTGAATTTATAATAGGGAAAAACTTGCCTTGCGCGTACTTTACCTGTTTCAACTCACCGCCTTCGGTTTCCTGCTTGATCGGCCTTGCTGATACTGAATCAATCATAGAAAGATAGTCGTTTAGAAAACTTACTACATACGCGTATCTCGAATTGATACTACGCAACCCTATCAATCTACCTATGCGTTTCTATCTGACTCGCATATATACACATATAATTATATAGCACGTAAGGTTCACATAATCATGTAAAGCACATAGCACATAAAGCACATAATTGATTTTGGACTCGTATTTATTTTTAGAATCGATACTAGACTCATACCTGTATTAACTAACCCTATTTGATTTTGTTATAATTTTTTCGGAATTTATTTGACTTGATTCTACCCCTAATAGGGCTTATAAATAATTAACTATCACAAGACCACTCTCTTTCGGAAGAAATTGTGATTTAAAATTATTTTTATTGGATTCGTTTCATTTTTCTGAGTCTAGGGATCTTTGTTTCACTCAAATTGGACTAACGGTTTAATTATTATGAATTAAACAAGATTTAATTAATTAATAATCAATTATAAATAATTAAATATAATTAATTAATTCTTAATTATATTTTTAAATGATTAATTAATAATTATTGTATCTTAAAATAATTAATCCCTAATTATTAGGATTAATTATAATTTATTACGACTATTTACAAATTATTATCACTTACTCTATTAGATCGATTATTTATAGATAACCGATCGATACAATTAACTGATACGCTATTTATCGAATAAATAGTTATTACTCGAATCATAATCTAACTCAACGAGCAACTACTCATATAAATACGAGCTACTCGCGATCCTCGCATAACTATCGAACTATTATTATTATTATAATTTATAGGATAAATAAATTAATTAATTATCAGTATTTAATTATTCGATACAAATAATCATTAGAACACTCTTCAAATAAATTAGTTATCGCTCGAATTCTAATTCCAACTTATCGAAACACTACTCATATAAATATGAGTTACTCGCAATATTCAACTAATTAACGAATTATTATTCATATTATTCGATTACTTTTAATCCTTATTTATTAATTAATTACCTAATTATTAATTAATTACCTAATTATTAATTAATTAAATAACTAATCAATAATAAGATAAATAATTAAATAACTAATTTTGAATTTCTAAATTAATAAAATAATTTAGAAATTATTAATAATAATTTTCAGAATTTAAATCTAATTTTTATTAGATTTTTAGAATTATTAAAATCTGATTTTGATTTTATAAAATAAAAGAAATTAATTAAAAAACCAGAAACAGAAAACAGAAACCGGGAATCGGGTTTTGAAGATCAAACCCGGGTCGAATTTCGGGTTGAAACCGGGTCGAACCCAGGTCCTCAAGAACAACCAAGCTGCCCAGAAAACCCGACGCCGGCGGGCTGTTTTCCGGAGACTCAATCTGGCTAATAATGCGATGCAACGACAAGATTAACCGGGGGTTTTCATTCCCCGGCCTTCCAGGAACACAACTCCACCATCCTGCTCCATCCCCGTTGCTTCCATCTTCTTCTCTGGCTAGAACCGCCATGACGGCGAGCTTCAATCCAGAATCCGGCAAAGTCGTTTTCGTTTAATCCGGAACCAAACTGTAATAACCCCAAAAATTTTCAACTTTTTGTAACCCTTGTGAATAGTGTTTTAGCTGAATGAAGAAACTTTTCATGCCACACTATGTAGGGGTTCTGTTATGGATATTCTGGGATTTTATTAGTACTATATGAAGTATATAAGTGTATGTAAATATCGTCAGAACCCAATTCCGAACACTTTGGTTTTTCCCGGAAATCCACAAGGTACGGAGAGAATTGAGTATAAGGTAACAAAATAAAAAGGATTTAAATTAAAGGATTATAATAGAGGATCATAAAAAGGAATATAATGTATTGAGAAAGGTTAAGGGAACCTAAGTAATAAGATCCCGGGTATGATCCTTCAAACGATAAACGAGAACGAAAGTTAAGCGAACCGTACAACAGATCAGCGGTCATTAGGCAAACGATTAGGGAGTTAATCAAAGGGTTTAAGGGGAGTGATGTCATCCAACCAATAGAAAGGAGACAAGGAAGGGAGGATGACATCATAGGGGTGACATAAGCATGACATGGAAGGAAGGAGGTGTGGGTGATTTAGGACCACACAAATGCAAGGACAAGGTGGTAATTTGCTAAATGGAAAACAAAAACAAGCCAACCAACTAGCAATTCATTTCATCAAAATCAAAAAATCAGCCAAGGCATTATTCTTCATATTAGCTCTCGGCTTTCTTCATTTTTCAAGGCCAAAATTTTCAAAAATCAAGATCAAAGCATCCTTAATTGGTAAGAAAATTCCCTAACCTTCTTTATGCTTAGTAATGGCTATATCATAAGTTTAAGCCACAAATTCTTTCTCTAGCTTCTTGATTTAATCATTGGAGAAGACAATGAATAGTGTTTTCAAGTTTTAACTTGAGTTTTTTTTCTTGTTTTCTTGAAGATCCAAGCTTTCTTAAGACTACTCCAAGCTTATTAAGGCTTCCTAGCTTCACCCACCAATCCAAGGAAGGTATACCACTTTCAAACCCTAGGTTCATATATATTATAAGGTGATTTTGATGAGTAAGATGTTATGGTATCTTGTTGTTATGTTTAGAGTTGAGATTTGGAATGGTGGTGAAATGAAATGATAATTTGGTGGTTTTGATTTAAAGAAACTTAAAGCATGATTAAAGTTAGGTTAAGCATATGGATGAATGAGTAATATTGAATTGTTTGGGATTGTTATGATGTGGTAAGGATGGGTGTTTGATGTGTGTGGATTTGAGGATGGTTTGTGATGATTGTGGGTAGTTTTAAAAATGGGAAATCGCGTAATCATAGCCGTCGTAATGTCCGATTTTCTTTGGACTGTTTTGTGCATAGCATTAGGACCCGAGAACCCCCTGCTAGATTGTGACCACTGCCATGTTTAGATAGCTCATGTTACGAGCTTCGTTTTGATATGTAGTTCGTTCGATTCCGATTTACGGTTTAGGAGAAACGACCGTTTCAAGTAACGGCGTTTCGCGAACGAAACTTTTTCCCTCGCCTTATTTTGGAATGTAGGTTAAAGACCAAAAAGGGTTAATTAATGTATGAAACATTTATGGTAAGTGTGTTAGGCAGTTGGTAAGTCATTCGCGAAGGAATCGCGTTAAAACTCGTAAAGGTCAAGTTATTAAAAATGGTGGAGCCGAGGGTACCCGAGTGACTTAAGCGAATCGGTGAGCGTAAAACTAGCATTAGAGTCTAAGTTAGTTAAAGCATAGACTTACAAGTGATTTTGGTTTAATTCCAACTTACTTGTTGTTTATAGGTTGCCAGACTCGTCCCGAGCCTTTCTCACCCCCAAGTCGCTCAGGCAAGTATTCTATCCGATACACTGTTGTTGTGATGTAAATGTATGTATATGCATTATCTTGTGATATTGCATGATTGTTATTTAGCAAATGTTGCGATATATTGTAGCATGTGATATGGTATATATGCATGCCTGTTTCATATTCTTGAAATTTATATCTGTTGGTTATTTGATAATACCTATGCTAGAGGATAGTTGTATCTTGCATATACCCTTAGTATAGGGACCCAAGGGTGAAAATATTTTCTAAAACCGGGAGTCGAGGATCCCGAGTAATCTTGTATATATGGATATGGATATATATATATATATATTTATATATATATATATATGATTATAGTTTTCCAAACTATTAATCGAATAAGGTTTATTCGATAACTTTAAACTTTATTTTATTAATGAATATTATTTTGAATATTCATTCGAGGACTTATGACTCCTTTTATTTATTTATTGAATATTATTTGAACATTCATTTGAGGATGTATGACTCCTTTATTTTATTTAATGAATATTATTTATAATATTCATTCGAGGTATTATGACTCAGCTTATTTTATTTATTGAATATTATTTGAATATTCATTTGAGGATCTATGACTCCGATTATTTGCTGAGATATATTCTTTATTTTATTAAAGAATAAGGTGTCGATAATCAAACTTATTTTTTGATTATTCAAATAAAGATATTACTTTCGTATAAGTATATCTTTGATTATTTGCTATTCATTTCAAGTATAAGTTTTAATACTTCTACTTCAATTATTTTATAAAGATTATTTTTTTATGGGAATATTATTTAAATAATAATATTCAGACATTTTCTAAATATTCTGGGGACTGATTTACTTCATTAAATCAGTTTTACTCCAAACACTCTTTAAAGTGTTTTCGAGTCTTTAAAATGATTTTCAAAAGTTAGAGCGGATCCCAAAACTATTTTTATATTTAAGATCTTCCTTTTAAAAAGGGGATTTAAATACTCGCTCAAAACCTGGGGGATCCGGCTCGGTGGTGTGTTTTATATTCGCAACAAGGTTGCTGTCTTGGTAAAAGAGTTTTTGATTACTTACCCAATATTCGGGAAGTAAAATTCTTGGAACAAGTTAATCCATTAACAGGCATCGCCTGGGAAATATCGGTGAGTTTTCCTTTCCAACTAGGTACGACTTCTTGGTGGAGCCGTATCAACAAGTTTCTACTTGGGGAAAGGGGGAAACGAGCTTTACGTTTCAGAGTCATGGATTTCATCTGAACTAGGAGTGGCGTAAGTGGCCGAGTAGCGCCGGCCCAGCCTTATTATATTGGCCCAAATGGCCTGGAAGTTCCGCTAAGGCGGTCCATTCCTTAGGAGTTCAGTGTTCGGTTGACAAGTAAATCCGACAGGTTCTCCTCTACATGTAGAAAATGGTGGGGTTGTACTACTACGACTGATCATCGTAAGTGGTCTTCCTGGCGCGGCAAACTCCCGTAATGAGTTCATCATCCAATTGGATAATTTCTGCAACACTACCCAGAGCACTTCGATAGAAAGGCTACAGTTGGGCGATTGTTGAGTGTTGGCAGGGTCAAGTTTTCAAAATGATGTTTTCATCAAATGAAGTATCTCGTAACTTCATTTTATTTTGATAATATTTTAAAGATTTAATCTATTCAAATCTTGCCTTATAGTCTCATCTATATGATGAACTTTTGAAGCTAATTTATAACTTGAACGGTGGTAGTTCAAGTAGTATTTGGGAAAGATATAAGTATATTGGGGTATCTTGTAACTTCATCTTTCAAACTTATATCTAATTAATAATTGTCTTATGAATGACAAAGATTTTCAGAAAAACGTTGAGACAAGGTTAGATATATGAGATCACCTTGCAACGATATTTTTATACAGTTATACACTGGGACTTTGTGTATATTATGCATGGAAGAGGACTTCCAATATTTTGAAAAGTATATATGTATATATACTGAATATTTTGCGACTTCATCGCATTAAGATATCAAACTTGGTTTATTTCTTTTGACCAAGACTTTCATGAGTATTATGAGTAGGCTCATATATTGTAAATCGTTATACATATTATTTTGGTGGGCTTGCTGCTCACCCTTGCTTTCTTCTTTCATCACACAACAACAGTTAGGAAAGATGGCCAGACTCCAGCAGACCCAGCGCAAGCGCGTGGGAAGCATCCCGCGTCTTCCCGATGATGTTGTGGCTGCTATAGCTGCAGAGGTAGATCTATTGGTAGATCAGGCATTCTATTTTTGAGAATCAATTATGTATAATTATAACTTGTGGCAGATAATGGCAATTAACTGTAAATTTTTCAAGTAATCATTTTGGGTTGTAATAACTTTTAAATTATGGATTCAAAGACTTGTACTTATTTAAATTTCATCTCTGAGACTATAACGGGTTGTGGTGTGTGTTAGTGTGGGGTCACAGCATAAGGTTATTTATTAATTAAGTGAAGTGATATTGTGGAAAGAAAGACCGTGACGACCCGGATCCCCGACCCCGGATCTGGGGGTGTTACAGAAATGGTATCAGAGCCAAGCGTTATAAACCTCAGAGATGATGGGACGTTAAGATAATAAGTTAACTAAGATAATAAGAACTCTTGCCAAGTTCATAGTCGGGCTACCTAACGTAGTACTGACAGTTAAAACCCTTATGGGAACCCTTATAAATATCGTGATAGGAGCGTAGTTCATTATCGTATATGGTAGCGGGACTCCGAACCCTGAGGTTGAGGAGCAACAGCGCGATGATGTTTTATTACTAATTGGAGATCGGATTGTGGATCCGATAGAGCGTCCTAACGCAGGACCGGATGATGTTGATATTAAGGATGTTGTCCTAGAAGGGATAGTTGCTGAGGAGGATCCCATGGAGGATCCTGACAAGAATGGATAAAGGACCACTGATGAATTGATGACCATGGTTAGGTCAACTACCAGAGGTAGGATTGGTCGATCACTACCGGAGGTTCGTTCAAGTTTGTAAAGATAGTAGCCCCCTTTAACGCGGCTTACTCGTAAGACTGAGAAGTTCGAATGGACAAAGAAATGCGAGAACAGCTTTCAAGAACTGAAGCAGAGGTTGGTGATGGCCCCTATGCTGGCATTGCCGGATGGAAAAAGGAGATTTTGTGATTTATAAGTGACACTTCGCATAAGGAATTAGGGTGCTTCTTAGCACAGCAAGATAATCGCGTCTGCGTCAAGACAATTAAGGTAATATGAAATTCGATATCCCCGCCCATGAGCTTAGGCTCGTGGCAATAGTTTTACCCTAAAGATTGGAGGCACTACTTGTATGGAGAGAAGTGCGAGAATTACCTAAGCCATAAGTGCTCTAGTACATTCTTACGTAGAAAGAGCTCAACATACGCCAGAGGAGGCGGTTAGAGCTAATCAAGAATTATGATTGGGAGATTCTTTATTATTCGGGGAAAGCCAATATGGTGGCTGATGCCCTTAGTAAAAAGGAGAGACTCAAGATGATAATGTCTTTTAGAGAGTTTATAAGAGATTTTGAGAAAATGGAAATAGTAGTGAAGGTAACCGGAGCCGGTACCGAAAAGCTGTTTGAGATAGCAATACAGCCCGAATTATTGGAAAAGATCATATTGTGCCAGAAAAAGTTATGAATGAAGGCAGAGAGCCAACAAATAGATAAGAGGTTAATACCGAGAAAGATGAGAAGGGAATAATGAGGTATTCCTACAGAATTTGGGTTCCAAATGTTCAAGAGCTTAAAGATGAGATCTTAGATGAAAGCTAGTTTGAGGAATAAGATTTAGAGCAAACCCTGAACGTGATAGTCAGGGAGGTCGCCATCAAGATAGAAGGAACCCATGACATAATGGAGTGGAAAATGAGGATTTTAAATTAAAAGATGACCCCAATTATGGGGAGTAGGATGAAACATCTCATACTAAGGAAACAAAAAGTCGAGCGAGATAAGGAGACCCGAGACGGTACTCCTATACGGAAATTCATGGACCTGTCTAAAGAGAACTTAGACTATTATCCCCAACCACCACCCTGAGGAGACAGTGCGGTGGGAAATTCTTTCAGGACCTTTAAATCGCTAAGCTCTCAGAGTTCCAAGGAACAAGCTGACCCAGTCGAGGCAAGAGCCTGGCTAAAGGAAATATAGGAATCATTTGAGATTCTAAATGATTGACGAATCACAAAAGACTGTTTTTATCACTTACCCTCCTAAGAGAGAGGCCACCCGCTGGTAAAAGGCCAAGGAAGGCACGGAACAAGAGATCATAATAAACTGATTTAAGTCCAGTCAATTGTTTTCGGGAAAGTAATTCCCAAAGATAAGGAGATAGTGTAAAAGCTTTAGAGTCAGAACAAAGGCAGACAAGTATGATAAATTATGAATCTAAGTTGTAAAAGTTATCAAGATTCGTTCTGAGGACACGAATCCAGAATGACGGGATGTTTGAAATCAATGCTTATGTTGTGTTAGTTCATGAAATAATGATAAGGAAGTTGGGTATGAGGAAACCCTAAAGACTCGTAGTAATAGAAATAGAAAAGTAAGTAATCGTCAGGATGAGGGTGATTCACCATGAGTTAAAAATTGATGGTTGAGGGCATAAGAGATACATATATATTATCCCCTGTAAGTTGGGAGGATTCGAAGAAACCTTGAGATAGTTCGAAGGATAAATAATGAGACGCGGATAGACTGAGGAGACAAGAAAGTAAGAAATCAAGAAAATTGGATGAAGGAAGTGACCTTCAAGAATGTGAAGTGTAAGACCGGTGGCTTGTCACCCAGAAAAGGGAGACGCCAGGTATGGGAGGTATCCCAACATTGAGGTGACTGTTGAGATAAACAACAAAAGTAAATAAGGAATTATTAAAAAGAAGTTCACGTTGAACACGACCAATATCTTCCAGAACATCCTTGTTATCGTTACCAAATTAGGCAAGACAAGCGGATAACCGTTGTTATCTTTTGGAGGCCATATGGATTGACCTCAATTTGAATAAGGATGCTATTATGAAATTAGGTATCGACTATCGAGGTGGGAATGATGAATAAGATAATCTGTCGAGGATATATGACTTGATTTATCCATGGATGGATGCAGGTACCTTTTAAAGGTGGAATTAAGGCTAGAACATCGGTAACTTAAAATGAATCCTAGGGGAATGCATAAAGGTTTGCATTTCACCCTTAATAGGGACGGTATGAGTTTTGACAGTATGATTTGGAAAGGGTTAAGGTAACAATAACCTTTAAGAATTCGTGGAGAAATTTTCAGAAGTATATAGACAATGGTTCTAGTAATAGTAAATGGTATTTTGATATGCCCTGTATCTAGGGAATACAGGAGGAACGATTCAAGGATAACCTTAGAGGTTTTACAAGGAGAAAGGTAATATTCAAAATTCTCAAGAATAGAAATGTTGATAAAGGAAATATGACGTAATTATGATGTTGCCAAGTGGGGCACATGTTAAACCACGAGAAAGTATGGATCGAACCAGTAAAGGTTGAAATTGTCAGGGCAATTAGGGCCTAGGATAAAAGATGTTCTAAGTATGATTGAGAGTCAGTCGTGACAGTGATTAACCTCTAAAGATTGAGGCAATAACTTATGGAAAAATGGTGATATTTTTTTTTTTTTTTTTACTCATCAGATTTTAAGGAAAGCATTTTCACATAAGCTGTGATTGAAATAAGGTAGAAAAATTTATTTGGAGATGGTTAAAGTGACATTGACTGTAAGGAAATTTTACTATCAGGAAAGGCCAAAGAGGTGGCCGACACTTTAAAGGTAAGAGGATAATTATAGGCGCTTGTGCCAAAAGAATACAATGATGATGGTTAAAACGGTGAAGGTTGTATTATGGTTTGGAAGATTGACATTCCTTCTGATGACTGTGCAATACCCAACCGTAATAGTAGTTCGGTAAAGGTTTAATTCGTGTAATCGCCAGGAGTGGGCTATCTATCTTAGAAGGTACCATCTTGAGAATGAGCCAGGACTATATTTCAAAAAGGACTAAACAAACCTTTGAGTTAAGTCTTCTATTGAAGGTATATGATTAAGAATGGTATTAACCTGCTATCGTTGCTTTGAGCAAAACTCTTCTGCAAATTTTATCTGCTTCATGTCATGTATGTATGTCAGAATCAGGAGTGTACTCCATGAATCATGAATGGTGATTATGTTATCTCCTTAGAAGGATTTGATACGACATGTATGGACTCCGTATGGTTAGCTATTAAGACTTCATGGAAAATGAAGAACTACAGTAGGTCAGTGGTGGACCTTAGTAAGGCAGCAATGATTCTGCGAGTAATGAGCTGATTACAACCGTGAGAGTTGTATTGGAATGGGTGTTGAGATTGAGTACCACTAATCGGGTCGTGGTAGTGTATAAGTCATCATTAATAGACTAATTAAGTAGAGTGTCTACATAGTGAATTATTATTCTTTCTTATCAATAGAGAGTCGTATTATTATACGAGGAAGGTTGCGGTGCAAGCATAGAATTCGAGTAACGATGATGTCTAGAATGAGATCCCAGATTCGATTTTCGATGTCGAGGGAGTTTCAAAGGTAATTGTGTATAAGCTCGAGGAAGGGCATGGGTCCATAGAATGATGGACGGGTTAGCGAAAATATTTAGGCACGTGAAATGCGATGCTATAATACTTGATGTTGATATAAATACATATGTGTTTTGTTCTCCTATGACAAACCTCTATAGTTCAGAGGTAGATTCCAAGCCAGATATTTTGTGGCAGTATATTTTTTTTTCATATATACAATTCTCTTCAGTTCGTTCTTTTCTCTTCTTTTCATTTCATGTAAGCTGAGAAGAACAACCCTTCCAGAAAGGGGAGGTATTGCCGAATGACTATCTATCTTTGTGATAGAAGCCTAGTAGGATACCACATGTTGTTTAATTGCTTGTCAAGTACTAAAGGCTGGCCACCTTCTGTACTAACTATGCAATAGAACAAGTGTTCATGATCTTAGTGATCTCTCAACAAATTCCTTTACTTCTATTTGATTGATCAAATTTTGGAAAATAGAAGCAACTGAAAAAGGAGTAATAAAGTGGTGGTAGTATGCGGAATGGGAGCACATTCGTGATACTAAGGTTGACGTGGTTATTAAAAGGTTATAGAATGCTAACGAGCAAAAGTATAACCAGTATAATATTAGGAACGGAAGGTAGTAGCGATTACGAACTGGAAAAGAATGGGTATTGAGAAGCAGAAGCTCTAATGTTAAAAGCAATAATGAAAGTCTGTGTAATAGACTTGAAAGAATTTGGAATGATCACTTAATTCGGATTGAGTTATCTTACGACAATAGATCATATGTCATTATCGAGATGTCGCCTTATGAGATCCTTGAGGGAAGACAATGTCGATCTCCCTTATGTTAGGATGAAGTTGTAGAGCGCAAGATGCTCGGACCCGCAGTAGTCCAAAGGACCAAGGATATGATAGATCTAATCAGAGGACGGCTGGTAGTAGCCCAAGATGGACATGATAAGTATGTTGATTTGACACGAAAGGATAAAGAGTATGAAATAAGGGACCTAGTAATGTTATAGGTATCCCTTGGAAAGGATTGATGAGGTTCGGAAAGAAAGGAAAGCTAAGTCTACAATTTGTTGGACCCTTGGATATATTAAGACGTTTGGGAAGTTAGCATATGAGCTAGCCCTAACCCAGAACATGTAGCTAGTCCTAACGCGTTTCACGTATCAATGTTAAGGAAGTGTAATTCAGATGCCAGATAAATAGGGGCATATGAGCGCATAGACATGCAACTAGACGTAACCTATATGGAGCAACCAGGAAGGGTTATAGAGTGAAAAGGAACAAGTGCTTAGGGGAAGGATTATCAAACTAGGCAGAGTTTGGTGGCAGGACCAAAATATGGGAAAATTTACTTGAGAGTTAGAAAGTGCAATACTAAGAAAGTATCCCTATTCATTTCTATCTGATTCCGGGACGGAATCCTTTTAAGGAGGGGAGACTGTAATAACCCCAAAAATTTTCAACTTTTTGTAACCCTTGTGAATAGTGTTTTAGCTGAATGAAGAAACTTTTCATGCCACACTATGTAGGGGTTCTGTTATGGATATTCTGGGATTTTATTAGTACTATATGAAGTATATAAGTGTATGTAAATATCGTCAGAACCCAATTCCGAACACTTTGGTTTTTCCCGGAAATCCACAAGGTACGGAGAGAATTGAGTATAAGGTAACAAAATAAAAAGGATTTAAATTAAAGGATTATAATAGAGGATCATAAAAAGGAATATAATGTATTGAGAAAGGTTAAGGGAACCTAAGTAATAAGATCCCGGGTATGATCCTTCAAACGATAAACGAGAACGAAAGTTAAGCGAACCGTACAACAGATCAGCGGTCATTAGGCAAACGATTAGGGAGTTAATCAAAGGGTTTAAGGGGAGTGATGTCATCCAACCAATAGAAAGGAGACAAGGAAGGGAGGATGACATCATAGGGGTGACATAAGCATGACATGGAAGGAAGGAGGTGTGGGTGATTTAGGACCACACAAATGCAAGGACAAGGTGGTAATTTGCTAAATGGAAAACAAAAACAAGCCAACCAACTAGCAATTCATTTCATCAAAATCAAAAAATCAGCCAAGGCATTATTCTTCATATTAGCTCTCGGCTTTCTTCATTTTTCAAGGCCAAAATTTTCAAAAATCAAGATCAAAGCATCCTTAATTGGTAAGAAAATTCCCTAACCTTCTTTATGCTTAGTAATGGCTATATCATAAGTTTAAGCCACAAATTCTTTCTCTAGCTTCTTGATTTAATCATTGGAGAAGACAATGAATAGTGTTTTCAAGTTTTAACTTGAGTTTTTTTTCTTGTTTTCTTGAAGATCCAAGCTTTCTTAAGACTACTCCAAGCTTATTAAGGCTTCCTAGCTTCACCCACCAATCCAAGGAAGGTATACCACTTTCAAACCCTAGGTTCATATATATTATAAGGTGATTTTGATGAGTAAGATGTTATGGTATCTTGTTGTTATGTTTAGAGTTGAGATTTGGAATGGTGGTGAAATGAAATGATAATTTGGTGGTTTTGATTTAAAGAAACTTAAAGCATGATTAAAGTTAGGTTAAGCATATGTATGAATGAGTAATATTGAATTGTTTGGGATTGTTATGATGTGGTAAGGATGGGTGTTTGATGTGTGTGGATTTGAGGATGGTTTGTGATGATTGTGGGTAGTTTTAAAAATGGGAAATCGCGTAATCATAGCCGTCGTAATGTCCGATTTTCTTTGGACTGTTTTGTGCATAGCATTAGGACCCGAGAACCCCCTGCTAGATTGTGACCACTGCCATGTTTAGATAGCTCATGTTACGAGCTTCGTTTTGATATGTAGTTCGTTCGATTCCGATTTACGGTTTAGGAGAAACGACCGTTTCAAGTAACGGCGTTTCGCGAACGAAACTTTTTCCCTCGCCTTATTTTGGAATGTAGGTTAAAGACCAAAAAGGGTTAATTAATGTATGAAACATTTATGGTAAGTGTGTTAGGCAGTTGGTAAGTCATTCGCGAAGGAATCGCGTTAAAACTCGTAAAGGTCAAGTTATTAAAAATGGTGGAGCCGAGGGTACCCGAGTGACTTAAGCGAATCGGTGAGCGTAAAACTAGCATTAGAGTCTAAGTTAGTTAAAGCATAGACTTACAAGTGATTTTGGTTTAATTCCAACTTACTTGTTGTTTATAGGTTGCCAGACTCGTCCCGAGCCTTTCTCACCCCCAAGTCGCTCAGGCAAGTATTCTATCCGATACACTGTTGTTGTGATGTAAATGTATGTATATGCATTATCTTGTGATATTGCATGATTGTTATTTAGCAAATGTTGCGATATATTGTAGCATGTGATATGGTATATATGCATGCCTGTTTCATATTCTTGAAATTTATATCTGTTGGTTATTTGATAATACCTATGCTAGAGGATAGTTGTATCTTGCATATACCCTTAGTATAGGGACCCAAGGGTGAAAATATTTTCTAAAACCGGGAGTCGAGGATCCCGAGTAATCTTGTATATATGGATATGGATATATATATATATATATATTTATATATATATATATATGATTATAGTTTTCCAAACTATTAATCGAATAAGGTTTATTCGATAACTTTAAACTTTATTTTATTAATGAATATTATTTTGAATATTCATTCGAGGACTTATGACTCCTTTTATTTATTTATTGAATATTATTTGAACATTCATTTGAGGATGTATGACTCCTTTATTTTATTTAATGAATATTATTTATAATATTCATTCGAGGTATTATGACTCAGCTTATTTTATTTATTGAATATTATTTGAATATTCATTTGAGGATCTATGACTCCGATTATTTGCTGAGATATATTCTTTATTTTATTAAAGAATAAGGTGTCGATAATCAAACTTATTTTTTGATTATTCAAATAAAGATATTACTTTCGTATAAGTATATCTTTGATTATTTGCTATTCATTTCAAGTATAAGTTTTAATACTTCTACTTCAATTATTTTATAAAGATTATTTTTTTATGGGAATATTATTTAAATAATAATATTCAGACATTTTCTAAATATTCTGGGGACTGATTTACTTCATTAAATCAGTTTTACTCCAAACACTCTTTAAAGTGTTTTCGAGTCTTTAAAATGATTTTCAAAAGTTAGAGCGGATCCCAAAACTATTTTTATATTTAAGATCTTCCTTTTAAAAAGGGGATTTAAATACTCGCTCAAAACCTGGGGGATCCGGCTCGGTGGTGTGTTTTATATTCGCAACAAGGTTGCTGTCTTGGTAAAAGAGTTTTTGATTACTTACCCAATATTCGGGAAGTAAAATTCTTGGAACAAGTTAATCCATTAACAGGCATCGCCTGGGAAATATCGGTGAGTTTTCCTTTCCAACTAGGTACGACTTCTTGGTGGAGCCGTATCAACAAGTTTCTACTTGGGGAAAGGGGGAAACGAGCTTTACGTTTCAGAGTCATGGATTTCATCTGAACTAGGAGTGGCGTAAGTGGCCGAGTAGCGCCGGCCCAGCCTTATTATATTGGCCCAAATGGCCTGGAAGTTCCGCTAAGGCGGTCCATTCCTTAGGAGTTCAGTGTTCGGTTGACAAGTAAATCCGACAGGTTCTCCTCTACATGTAGAAAATGGTGGGGTTGTACTACTACGACTGATCATCGTAAGTGGTCTTCCTGGCGCGGCAAACTCCCGTAATGAGTTCATCATCCAATTGGATAATTTCTGCAACACTACCCAGAGCACTTCGATAGAAAGGCTACGGTTGGGCGATTGTTGAGTGTTGGCAGGGTCAAGTTTTCAAAATGATGTTTTCATCAAATGAAGTATCTCGTAACTTCATTTTATTTTGATAATATTTTAAAGATTTAATCTATTCAAATCTTGCCTTATAGTCTCATCTATATGATGAACTTTTGAAGCTAATTTATAACTTGAACGGTGGTAGTTCAAGTAGTATTTGGGAAAGATATAAGTATATTGGGGTATCTTGTAACTTCATCTTTCAAACTTATATCTAATTAATAATTGTCTTATGAATGACAAAGATTTTCAGAAAAACGTTGAGACAAGGTTAGATATATGAGATCACCTTGCAACGATATTTTTATACAGTTATACACTGGGACTTTGTGTATATTATGCATGGAAGAGGACTTCCAATATTTTGAAAAGTATATATGTATATATACTGAATATTTTGCGACTTCATCGCATTAAGATATCAAACTTGGTTTATTTCTTTTGACCAAGACTTTCATGAGTATTATGAGTAGGCTCATATATTGTAAATCGTTATACATATTATTTTGGTGGGCTTGCTGCTCACCCTTGCTTTCTTCTTTCATCACACAACAACAGTTAGGAAAGATGGCCAGACTCCAGCAGACCCAGCGCAAGCGCGTGGGAAGCATCCCGCGTCTTCCCGATGATGTTGTGGCTGCTATAGCTGCAGAGGTAGATCTATTGGTAGATCAGGCATTCTATTTTTGAGAATCAATTATGTATAATTATAACTTGTGGCAGATAATGGCAATTAACTGTAAATTTTTCAAGTAATCATTTTGGGTTGTAATAACTTTTAAATTATGGATTCAAAGACTTGTACTTATTTAAATTTCATCTCTGAGACTATAACGGGTTGTGGTGTGTGTTAGTGTGGGGTCACAGCATAAGGTTATTTATTAATTAAGTGAAGTGATATTGTGGAAAGAAAGACCGTGACGACCCGGATCCCCGACCCCGGATCTGGGGGTGTTACACAAACAACGCGATTCTTATGCCAAATTAAAGTTACAGAGTTCTATAATCACTTCCCAACATCAAACACAAGCAAGAACATCTATAAATCTTAAAAAAACGAAATCAAAAATAGTAAAACTCAAGAACTCAACATATCGTGTTAGATATATTTGATAATGTCATGGCTAATATGTTTTATGTTTAGCTTTCAGATCTTATTTGAACAGGATAAATCAGTACTTAACTGTTGATCAGTACTTATACTGGAAGTCAGTACTTAAGGATATCAGTACTTATGTTATCAGGAGATAATCATCAGAAGATAGATATCAGAACTTAAGTGCTGAAGGACAATCAGATAAGGACAGTAGCTGATTAAAGGAAAGAAGATCAAGATAAACATAAGAAGAGATATGCATGAAGAAGGAATTCCGTAAAGAATGGAATACTTGGAAGAAAAGATATCTGATTGATATATTTTAGGAAGAAGAATTATATTCCATATCAATTAGCGATTATCTTATAACTGTGTAGTATATAAACACAGACATAGGGTTTACACTATAAGTGTTATCATTATTAGAGAAGATTATTCATTGTAACCCTAGTAGCTCTCGTGATATTTGTTCATCACTGAGAGGTAACAGTTTCATACTGTAACAGAGTTTATTGTTTCAATAAAGTTTGTTTTCTGTTACTTAAGTTCTTAAAGTTTGATTTGAGTGTACTATACACTGTATTCACCCCCTCTACAGTGTGTGTGTGACCTAACAATTGGTATCAGAGCCTATCTGTTAACATACATACAGTTAAAGATCCAAACACAATCATGTCGGGCACAGAAACTCCAACTAAGCCTACCAAAACTGAGAAATCACTAAAGACACAAATTCAGAGTCGGTATGAGACCATCAGAGTTCCCATACTGAGACCATCTGAATATCCCATATGGAAGGTAAGGATGACCATGTTCCTGGAAGCAACAGATCCAGAATACCTTGATAAAATCAAGGAAGGCCCTCACAAACCAACCAAGCCTGCTGTTGCAGTTGCAGGTGAAGCAGCAAAGACCGTACTAAAAGAGAAGAGTGATTATACTGCTGAAGACATAGCATCAATTGTTAAGGATGCTAAGGTACGACACTTACTGCATAGTGCCATTGATAATGTAATGTCAAACAGGGTAATCAACTGCAAGACTGCTAAGGAGATATGGGATGCTCTGGAAACAAGGTGTCAGGGAACTGACACAATTAAGAAGAACAGGAAGACAATACTCACTCAAGAGTATGAACACTTTGACTCAAAGACTAATGAGTCATTGAATGATTTATATGATAGATTTGTCAAACTTTTGAATGATTTGTCATTGGTTGATAAAGAGTATTATCTTGAAGATTCAAACCTTAAGTTCCTGTTAGCTCTTCCTGAATGCTGGGATTTGAAGGCAACGACAATAAGAGACAATTACAATCTTGATGAAACAACTCTTGACGAAATCTATGGAATGCTCAAGACTCATGAGCTGGAGATGGAACAAAGAAGCAAGAGGATAGGAGGAAAGTCAAGGACAGTTGCTCTTAAGGCTGAAGAAGAATTCCCCAAAGCAGCTTCCTCAAAGAAAGACAAGGGTAAAGCTCTTTTCATAAAGTCTGATACTGAGTCATCAAGTTCTGAGAGTAATGATGACTCAGATACTGAAAGTTTGCCTGAGACTGATGCTGATGAAGAGATGATGAAGCTGTGTGCTCTTATGGTGAAAGGAATCACAAAGATTGCATACAGGAAGTTCAGGAAGGGAAAGAAGTTTTCCAGGAAAGGCATAAGTTCTGATAAGAAGAATTTCAGAAGATCTGAAGGCAGAGGAGGAAAGTCTGACAGAGGAGATTACACCAATGTTAAATGCTATAACTGTGGTGAAAAAGGCCACATATCTCCTGACTGAAAGAAGGTAAAGGGTGACAAAGGCAAGGCTCTTGTCACAAAGCAGAAAAGCAGGACAGACACCTCAGACTCTGAAAGTGAAGAAAACTATGCATTGATGGCAAATGCTGATAAAGAAAGTGTTGAGAGCAGTTCTGAAGCTGCTGAAACAAAGGTACCTCAGACTACTTATGCTTTTCATACTGATGATATTAATGAGTTGAGAAGATATCTTAAAACCATGTTTGTTAGTTATAGAGATCAAACTTTAACATGTGAAAGATTAACAACTGAAAATCTTGCATTTAAGAAAAGAAATGATTTCTTAGAAAAAGAGTTAGTCATGTTCCATCAAACTCAGAAGGATAGAGATGATACTTTTTATGTTAGGAATGAAGTGCTAAAATTAAACGAATCTCTAAAAACTGAGTTAGAAAAGGAAAGAGAGATTATCAGGACTTGGACTAACTCTGGCAAAACAACTCAAAATTTGCTAAGTAGTGGAAACTGGAAAGAGGGCTTAGGTTATGGAGAAGATAAGAAAGATAAAGGAACTGAAGAAATTAAGTCTGTTGATAAGCAAAAGCCAAAGTTAAAACCTGTTAAGTTTGTAACTGTAAAGTATGAAAATGAAAAATCAGAAGTTACAAAGGAATCAACTTCTGACAAACTAAAACAGGAAAAGACAGCTGAAGTGAACATAGGCTTAATGACAAAGAAGCAGCTTAAGCATAAACTGAAAGATGTCAAGAATGCAAACAAGGTAAAATCACCTAGGAAAAATAGGAATGGAAAGGAAGGTGTGAATAAAAGCAATGATTATAAACCTGTTCCTGATGCTCCTAGGAAAACATGTCATAACTGTGGAAGTTCTAACCATCTGGCTTCTTTTTGCAGGAAGAATAAGAATATTAACTCATTACCTTCAAAATCAGGAGTTAAGAGTCAGTCTGTTAGATACAAACCATAAAATCCTTGTTTTCATTGTGGTAGTTTATGGCATTCCATTTATACTTGTAAGGAATATCATAGTTTGTACTATGATTATTATCAAATAAAGCCTTCTTTGAAGAAAGTTTCCATTGTTCCTTCTAGTGTAAATTCTGATTCAAAGTCTGATAGTGTAAGTTCTGATAAGAAAAATGTTAACATAAACTCTGATGCTAAATCCGCTGCATATGTTAACAAACTTAATAAGGCCAAAGGATCCAAGCAAGTCTGGGTCCTTAAAATTAATAATTAGTGGTCTTTGTGATTGCAGGGCAACAGGAAAAATATTCTAGTTCTGGACAGTGGATGTTCAGGACATATGACTGGAAATAAGCCCTGCTATCAGACTTTATGGAGAAAGCTGGCCCAAGTGTTTCTTATGGAGATGGCAACATTGGAAAAACATTGGGATATGGAAATATCAATCTTGGAAATGTCATAATTAAACAAGTAGCTCTAGTCTCAGGACTTAAACACAAACTACTGACTATAAGTCAAATCTGTGACAGAGGTTATCATGTTGATTTCTTTGAAGAACACTGTGAAATTGTAAGTAAATCTAAAGGCAAAGTTGTTCTGAAAGGATACAGGCGTGGTAACATTTATGAAGCTAAGCTTTCAACAAGTACTGATGGTTCTGCAATCTGTCTGATGAGTAGAGCATCAATTGAAGAAAGCTGGAATTGGCACAAGAAACTCTCTCATTTAAATTTCAACAATATAAATGAACTGGTCAAGAAAGATCTTGTGAGAGGATTGCCAAACACAGTATTTGCTCCTGATGGTCTTTGTGATTCATGTCAGAAAGCCAAACAAAGAAAATCTTCATTCAAGAGCAAGACTGAATCATCAATTCTTTAGCCTTATCATCTAATACATGTTGATCTATTTGGTCCAGTAAATGTCATGTCTATTGCAAAGAAGAAGTATGCGTTGGTCATAGTGGATGAGTTCACCAGATACACATGGGTGTATTTCTTGCATACAAAAAGTGAAACTGCATCAACCTTGATTGATCATATCAAACATCTGGATAAAATGGTCAAAGATTATGTGAAAGTCATAAGGAGTGATAATGGCACTGAGTTCAAAAATTTGATAATGGAAGAGTTCTGCAAAAACCATGGAATTAAGCAGGAATTTTCTGCTCCTGGAACTCCACAGCAAAATGGAGTTATTGAAAGGAAGAATATAACTCTCATTGAAGCTGCACGTGCAATGCTTGAAGAAGCAAAGCTTCCAACCTATTTTTGGGCTGAAGCAGTGCAGACTGCTTGTTTTACTCAAAATGCAACACTCATTAACACGCATGGAAAAACACCATATGAGATGGTGAAGAAAAAGAAGCCAAATCTGAAATATTTTCATGTATTTAGATGCAAGTGTTTTGTTCTCAAGACTCATCCTGAACAGCTATCAAAGTTTGATCTAAAAGCTGATGAAGGAATCTTTGTTGGATATCCACTTTCCAAAAAAGCCTTCAGAGTCTATAACTTGAGAACAAAAGTGGTCATGGAATCTATCAATGTCTCTTTTGATGACAAAAAGATTACTGGTCTTGAAGATTTCATTGACCATGATCAGCTGAGATTTGAAAATGAAGACTCAAATTCTGATACAGAAAATCCTGATAATCTAAGTCCTGATACTGTAAACTCTGATGGATTAAACTCTGATGTTATTGAAACTGTGGAGACTACGTCAAAAGAAGATGCACATATGCAGGGGGAGCATACTCAAGATCCTACCACATCTCAAGAAACATCAGAACATGCATCTGGCTCTTCAAGTTCTGATTCGTCAAGTTCTGATAAGCCAAGTTCTGATAGTACTGAAAATCTAAATACTGAAGAATCCAACTCAGAGAGCATAGTTTCAGGGGGAGCATCAGAAAATGAAAATGAAAATAGCATGGATCATGAGGGAGCATCCAGTTCTAGAGAAAACCTTCCATCTGCAAGGAAGTGGACAAAATCACATACACCTGATTTGATAATTGGAAATCCTGATGCAGGTGTCAGAACTAGAACAGGTACTTCAAATGAATGTCTTTACAATTCTTTTCTCTCTCAGACTGAGCCAAAGAAAGTGGAAGAAGCTCTTCAAGATGCTGATTGGGTGCAAGCAATGCAGGAAGAGTTGAATGAATTTGAAAGAAACAAAGTCTGGACCCTAGTGCCAAGACCAAAGAATAGATCTGTTGTTGGTACAAAGTGGGTATTCAGAAACAAAACTGACAGTGATAACATAATTACAAGGAATAAGGCAAGGCTGGTTGCAAAAGGATATTCTCAACAGGAGGGAATTGATTATGATGAAACATTTGCACCAGTCGCTAGGTTAGAAGCCATAAGGATATTCTTGGCTTATGCTGCTCACAAAAAGTTTACTGTCTTTCAAATGGATGTGAAAAGTGCTTTTCTCAATGGAGAATTGAAGGATGAGGTATATGTTGAACAACCTCCAGGTTTTGTAGATACCAAACATCCAGATTATGTCTACAGGCTTGATAAAGCACTTTATGGACTTAAGCAAGCTCCTAGAGCATGTTATGAGACTTTAGCTCAGTTTCTTCTGGAAAGTGGATTCAACAGAGGGACAATAGACAAAACACTGTTCTACCTCAACCATGGAAAGGACTTACTTCTGGTCCAGATTTATGTTGATGATATCATTTTTGGATCTACAAATGACAAACTTTGCAAAAAGTTTGCCAAGCTAATGCAGTCAAGATATCAGATGAGTATGATGGGGGAACTTAGCTATTTTCTGGGCCTTCAAGTCAAGCAGAATGAGGAAGGCACTTTTATTTGTCAAACCAAGTACACTAGAAACTTGCTGAAGAAATTTGGAATGCAAGATTGTTCAAGTGCATCCACTCCAATGGCCACTGCGACAAAACTGGATAAGGATACCGGTAAATCAGTAGATATTACTGACTACAGAGGTATGATTAGCTCTCTACTCTATCTAACTGCTAGTAGACCTGATATCATGTATGCTACCTGTCTTTGTGCAAGATTTCAAGCAGATCCAAGAGAACCTCACTTAACAGCTGTAAAAAGAATCTTTAAGTATCTTAAAGGAACAGCTGCTCTAGGATTATGGTATCCTAGAGAATCAGATTTTAAACTAATAGGTTACTCAGATGCAGATTTTGCAGGTTGCAAAATTGACAGGAAAAACACAAGTGGAAGCTGCCAATTTCTTGGAGGCAGATTGGTTTCTTGGTACAGCAAGAAACAAAAGTCAATTTCCACATCAACTGCAGAAGCAGAGTATATTGCTGCAGGAAGCTGTTGTGCACAAATTCTTTGGATGAAGAATCAGTTACTGGATTATGGGTTAACATATTTCAAAATACCTATTTACTGTGATAATCAAAGTGCTATTGCTATGACAGGTAATCCAGTTCAACACTCAATGACAAAGCACATCAGCATCAGGTACCACTTCATCAGGGAACATGTGGATGAAGGTACAGTGGAATTGCATTTTGTTCCCACAGATCAACAACTAGCAGATATCTTCACAAAACCACTGTGTGAAGCTACTTTTATAAGATTGGTAAATGAACTTGGAATGGTTTCAGGTTCTTTCTCTAAATCTGCTTAGTTTTGTTCTGTGTTATCAGACTTTATGCTCAGTATTTACAGAATTAATCTCATTGTGTATTCTGTGCTTAATTGATAAATGTCTTTAAGTACTGACTATTGTCTGATATATGTTTCTAAACTCTGATAAGTGATATGTCTGTTCAAGTACCTATTCAATCCTATGAGGATAACTGTGCTAGATACTGACCTAGTAGTCTTCAATAAACAAATGATTCCATGTAAGAAGTAATTATTTCAGTGGAAACCCTATGACACAAGCAAATTCTGATAATTGAGCTTAGTTAAGTTTACTTTGTATATCTTATTACTAAGTCACAAATTAGAATAATGCTACTCATCTGTTAAGTTCTGATACTAGTAAAACTGTTGAATGTACTAAGTGCTGATAAACCTCACTTATCAAAAGAAAAAGCAAAAAGATCAAAGAATAAAATCAGGTACTCCTTTGAGATCTAGAGTAAAAATGTGGAAGGGACGACCCAAGTGCATTGCTGGTATTAAGTAGATATGCATTAGAAAAGCAAAATATTTTCTTGGTGACTTTTCACACTCTATGATTACTGGAGAAATACTCTGATAATAGCATAAATTCTGATAAACAGTCGTGACTCACTTACACTGAGAAGCCACTGTAAAATAGAATTTCAAAAGATGCATAAAATTAGCACAAAACAGTTGAGGTGGACTCAAGCATGAACTCATTCATCAGTAGGTTTCAGGACAATGACAGCTCTTTAGCAAAATTTTAGTTATGCCTTATTTCTAAGATGTACTGAAGTGCATCAGACTTTACTCTTTGTCTGTTATTTAGCTTAATGCACACACTAATCACTCCATCTGAATGATGAAAATTTCTATGGTGGTCTATGTTATTTTAGATAAATAGTCATTATGTCATTACTGCACAAATTCTGAGGACAAGTTCTAGTTACATGTTCTGATGCTTAAGTTCTGACGTCTATAACTCAGAACTTGTATGAAGAGTTATTAAGATGGGCATTCCTTTTTCGAGTTAAGAAATTATGTTCTGATGACTGTTAAGTTCTGGTATAGGTCTAAGTTCTGATTTCTCAGTCTAATCCTTTACTTGGCTTATCTGTGAATAAAATTTGATAACAGTCTCAGTTCGAACTAGAATATGTTGAAGTGGAAGATTAATAGTCACTATGATTAGGATTAATGGTATTCGTCCTTGAACAATCCACTGTTTCTTGTTTCTTGTGCGTTTTAAACCATGATTCCTCTTTCCAATGAATGTTATTCTTTTTTCAAAGTCTAGGGAGACGAGGTAGAATTAATTCTACCTGTCAGCATTCAATTTCTTTGCGTCTCCTGGCATTCTCTTGCCTATATAAGCAGTCACTTCACATCAGTCTTTCCATCAAATCTTCTCACACACTTATCTTCATACTTCTTCTTTCAAAAACACAATGGTCAGATACAACATGTTTTTGAACTACCAAAACTTCAATATGGAGCTAAGCTGTGCCGAGTGGCAGCAGGAATGGCATGTCACAGCCATTCCTGAGGAGATATGGGACTCTGTCCCACAGGAGGTACTGACACACCTTCTGTTCTTCTATATGGACTACCATCGCCATCTTGAGCGATTGGAGGAGGAAAGGCTGGAAGCTCTCCGCCAGCAAGAGCGAATCATCAGACTCGCCATTCTGTTTGTCGAGAGTAGGAAGAAGAAGATGACTTAATCTCATCTTCTTCCTGTTTTTCTTCATCATCAGCTTTGTCAGACTTCTTAGCTAGGACTAAGGCTGTTGATGTTAGGTTTAGAAGCTTAGGGAAAATCTTGTATAAGTATTGATGTAATTTCCATTTCATAAATTTATTGTCTTGATATATTAATGAAAGTTGTTTTTACTTCAAGATTTTGTCTCTGAGTTATTTTATCTTGTGTTGATAAATCCTGATTGATATTCTGATGACCATATAAATTTTGTTTTATATTAAGTTCTGATTCATTTTCACCACTTACTTATCTAATTTTTCTTGGTCATTTTCATGTGATGTATTTTCAGAATATCAATGATGCAGTGAAAAATAATTCAATCAGTGATAACGGTTTAAATTTTGAATTAAAACTGTTTCTCTTGATAAATGGAACGGTTTTTCCTTGAAACTAGGCAAATGGGTAAGTAATGATTCCTGTTTTCTCGAGCTCAGTAACTGTCCGTTATTACTGCATGTCTGACAGGTGTCCAACGGTAACATTTTTATTCAGAGTATAAGTACAACAGAGAGAAGATTTATTTAATCTTTTATTTTCTTCATATTTTATCTCTCTCCTTACTTTTACTCTCTTTCTCTTTATTTCTCACGTTGGTTTTTCCTACAGACATTATCTCAAACACCTAACAGGCATACTTGAATCTCATTTTTTTACATGGCACCAAAGGATTTAATCATTGATGGAGCTAAGTTTGTCCCCAACAACTATGTTGCAGTTCTTGATCACACTGAAGCTCCATCTGAATTGCACTTTGTGCAAGATCTTCTTGCACATAGTGAGGTTGGGTATGCATTAACACAGCCTGAATTCTTTTCAAGCCAACAAGTTCTTAGGTTTTGGAGGACTGGACTATTTGATGATGGTGGTCAACGTGGAACTCCCAGTATTATCTTCTAAGTGGGTGATTCATCCTTTGTAGTCACTCCTGGTACAGTAGCAGGGCTTTACATCTTCCAGAAGATTGTACTTTCTCAATTCCAGAGGACTCAGCCCTTCGGGAGTTAATGGCTGAATTGGGATATGAAAAGAGTCTGACGAAACTTGGACAGTTGAAACGGGCTAATATCAGAAGAGAATGGAGTTTCTTCTTTGATTGCATCACAAAAGCTTTTGGGAACAAATGTTCAAATTTTGATGCTATCCCAATTCTGAGTCAGCACATAGGGTATGCTATTATTCATCAAACTCATTTTGATTTTGCAACTGCTTTAATTGGTTTTATTGGGGATAGGATGACAGAGGATCGAGATGTTGTTTATTTTGCTAGATTCTGTCAACTTATTTACACTTACTGTACTGATGAACCTCATTTAGTCAGCACTCAAACCCCACCTTTTAAGGTTGCAAAACGATACTTTAATGACCTGGTAAATGCTGATACTAAGAAAAAAGTGGTTAGACGATTACAGATTCCTAAGTCTGTAAAACAGATCCTGGTAAATGCTGATCCTGATACTTATAGATCTGTTTACTCTGATGTCCAACCAACTCCAAACACCCAAAATCCATCAACCTCAGTACCTACCTCTCATTCTACTCAACCTACCCTCAGAACATATCTCAAATCCTATCTCTCAACTTCACAGACTGCTCGACCTTCATCTTCAGCACCTACTGTGAAGCCTTCATTTTCCAAGCCAAAGAGGACAAAGAATGTTCCTCAAACATCTCAAAAGAGAAGGAGGATTGCATTGAGAGATGAATCTGATTCTGAGGAACAGGTTTCTTCTAGAGAACCTGTTGTTTCTGAAGCTGAGAAAGAGATTTCTTAGAAGGATTCTGAAATTGGGGGTTTTAGGCTTCTTAAGAGGCTTAGACGAATGACAGTTCCTGAAACTCCCAAGGAATCCAAATCAACAAAGAAGTACAAGAAACAGAGGGCACAAAGGCCAGTTTCAGATGATGAAGAGGAAGCAGCTAAGGAAGGGGATCAGGAATCTCTGATCTCACAAGACAAGGAATTTGCTCCAGTCACTTCTTCTCCATCAACTCCATCTCAGGAAGCTGTATCTGACAAGGCTAACTCACCATCTGTGTCTCTTGTTGCTCCAGGCACAAGTGCTGATATTGATGTTCAACACTTGGTTGTGTCTGAAGTATTTCTCTTAGAAGCTCCAACAGTAAATAATCCTTCCACAACACCTGTTACTGATGCTGTTCAAACTCCAGAGTTATCCACAACACCTTCTCTGCATCAAGATGCTGATGATCAGACTTTAGGTGAGCATCAGGATATGGCTGTTGATCAGAATTTAGTATCAGATCAGCAATTAGAGGATGCTGAAGCCTCCATTGCTACTCACACTGTTGTCTTATCAGAAGATACTGATTCTTTAAGTTCTGATGCTGCAAATGCTGGAGATACTGGTGAAGCTGCTCCAACTGTAGATGCTGATGAAGCAGGTCCTTCAGGACATACTTCTCAACAGACTCTTCCTAAGTCTGAACTGGTAAAGAAGTTTGTTACCAGGGATGCACCAGTACCTTGGAGTGAAACTCCTGCAGGTCAGGAGTGGACTAAGGAATGGAACTCAGTTTCATGTGTTCCAACTGCAATACATCTTGCTGAGCACTTGACTAAAGCTGATGAAATGTTAAATTCTGATGATTTAAAAACTCAGCTTAGAGTCGCTGCATTGAGTACTAAACATCTACAAGGTCTTCATTCAACTACTCATGCAGAGCTACACAAGATTCAGGAGAACTTTATCAAACAAGAACAAGTTTGGAAAATTGATAAGAAAAAGTTCTTTCAACCTACCATTAACAGGATTGCTTATATTGAGAAAACTCAAGAGAAACAACAAGCTCCGATTGATGACATTCTGACAAATCAAGCTTCTCAGCAATCGCAACTTACTGAAATCCAATCCTCAGTGGAATTACTTATCTCTCTTTTACTACCTGCTGATGCCAAAAAGGGGGAGAAGGTAATTAAGTCCAAATGCAACACTAACAAGACACTGCAAGGAAAGGATGATGGAAATGATGATCAAGGATACTCTGCAATGGGTAACGGTCATAGTCAAGGTAGAAGGTTTACATCAAGACAAGCTAGTCACAGGACAAGTTCTGATACTGGGAAAAGAATAAGTTCTGCTGCTGGTAAAAGGATAAGTTCTGATGAACTTCTAGATCTTGATGAGGAAATGTCAAGACAGTTATTTCTTCAAGAAAATCCAGGATTGGACTTGGAAAGTTTAAAGGAAGAAGAAGCTAGACTTAAATCAGAGAAAGTCACATCTAAATCTGAAGCTTCTGGTAAAACTTCACTTCCAAAACTCAAAGGCATTGTGATCAAAGAAAGGACATATACTGAAGCAACGTTGGCAAGATCACAACCACAGATAGACCCAAGATCCAAGGGTAAAGAAAAGGTTGGTGAACCTATCAAGGTTTATGTACCTCCTGAGGAAGAAGAAATTACTGATGAAAAGGATGATCTTGCTCTGACTTCAAGAAAAGTTCTTAAAACAACCTCTGACATGGCTCAAGTTGTTCAGAGTCAAGAAATTGTAAGTTCTGATATTCAGAAGAAGCAAGTAACCTCTGACAGAGCTCAAGTTAACTTGATATCAGAAAATAGATCAAAGACACTCTTACCAGGATTCACTAAAGCAAAACAGACTCAATCTTTGAAGACTACTGCAAGTGGTTTTGAAGCAAGAGTAGTTACTGGAAAGGAAGCTAGAGATAAAACTGGATTGGGAAGTGCTGATGAAAGAAGAGTACACAACACTAGCAATGATCCAACTTCCTTGAGTGAACCAGGTATTGGAGCAACTCCTGAGAGATTGAATCAACTGGAATATGTACAGATGGTTTACCATACCTACTTGAAAGAATACATCATGTTGTATTTCATGATAGATGGTAGGGTTTATCATATAAGATAAAATGCCATTCTATTGAAGTATTTTGAAGAATTGGAGCATGTACTTTTCTTACTTCAAGTGGATGACAGAATAACAGAGACTGCTGCAAACTACTTAAAAGAACAGATTCAGAGACAGAAAAGGCTTTATTCTGTTAAGTCTGACAGCATATATGTTCCAAAGTACAGAGATCACAATGGTGATATTGTTGATATGAAGCCTAATACTGCACAGATCAGAACATATCTTGGTATTAAGGGAGTTGAATTCAATCTGGAGTCTGACAAAGCTTATGTCATAAGACTAGATCAGGAGTTGAGAAAAGCAAAGATCAATGATCTCAGAGCTGCAATCTTTCAAACTGGTGAAGATACTGCAGAGCTTAAAGATGTCAAAAGGAGAATGATTGATGAACTAAGATATGCTGAGAAATGTTTGTTGAAGAACTATCTCAGAATAACTCCTAACATCAGAGAGATCAGAAAATGATGAAGCCAAGTCGAAGATCTACAACTGCTTAAATACTGATATTTATACAGACTGAAGTTGTTATCAGAAGTTGAAATTGGTAAAAGCTTTAAGGACTGTAAGTTGTATTTATCTAGTCTAATTCTCATGCATTTGTACTTAATGTTTTTGACATCATCAAATATCTGTTAAACTTGTATATTATGTTAATTTACAAGTTGGGGGAGATTGTTAGATATATTTGATAATGTCATGGCTAATATGTTTTATGTTTAGCTTTCAGATCTTATTTGAACAGGATAAATCAGTACTTAACTGTTGATCAGTACTTATACTGGAAGTCAGGACTTAAGGATATCAGTACTTATGTTATCAGGAGATAATCATCAGAAGATAGATATCAGAACTTAAATGCTGAAGGACAATCAGATAAGGACAGTAGCTGATTAAAGGAAAGAAGATCAAGATAAATATAAGAAGAGATATGCATGAAGAAGGAATTCCGTAAAGAATGGAATACTTGGAAGAAAAGATATCTGATTGATATATTTTAGGAAGCAGAATTATATTCCATATCAATTAGCGATTATCTTGTAACTGTGTAGTATATAAACACAGACATAGGGTTTACACTATAAGTGTTATCATTATTAGAGAAGATTATTCATTGTAACCCTAGTAGCTCTCGTGATATTTGTTCATCACTGAGAGGTAACAGTTCCATACTGTAACAGAGTTTATTATTTCAATAAAGTTTGTTTTCTGTTACTTAAGTTCTTAAAGTTCGATTTGAGTGTACTATACACTGTATTCACCCCCTCTACAGTGTGTGTGTGACCTAACATATCGATTCAAGGGTCCTAAAATCGAGATAAAAATACCCGATTACTCCTAAGATTACAACAAAACTAACTGAATCAATCAAACAATTAAAGGATCCCTTAAACTCAGAAATCGAAATTCATGCCAAGAACACAAAAATTGATTTTAAGATTTAACAAACCTCAGTTGATGATATTAGTATCAATAGATTCGTCTCTTCACAAGGATTGTATCGGTTACACGAGTTTTTTCAATGGATTAGTAAATCTCCCAAAACCATTGATTGATCTTCTCCCTCTTTCAAGAACACAAAACTCACCAACACTTTCTAATTTTTATTAATCTGATTTTTAATAATTAATTACCTAAAAATTAATAATAATCCAGCTACTTATAGTATGGAAAATAATACCCCTAAATAAAATTAAGGGTCTAATTACACATCTAATAAAAATATTTGGCCCCAATTTTTATAATTGTTGGGTATTAATAATGAATTTTTAAATATCCCATAAATATAAAATAAATGTCAAAAATTCCCAAAAATTATGAATATTACAAAAATGCAAAGAAAAATAATGTATGATAATTTCATGATCATATAAAAATAAAAATGTGATTTTTGTGGGGTTTTTGGTACCCGAAGGGGTCCGGAAAAGTCATTTTTCGCGAAAAAGGTAAATTTGTAAAATATCCAGGGGTTCAGAATAGCGATATGGTATAGGTTGTTTTTGGTAAAATAGGACCAATAATTTTGTTTGAAAAACAGGCTTTTAAAAAACTGTTTGAGCTGTACGGGTTTTGATAGAAAATATATAACTTGCGATAAAACACTCAATAAATATCCAAAACACGTTCGGATCAAAACAGACAACATGTAACACATAGCAATTAGGGTTTAACGACTCAACATAGTTAATCACATAATAATACACATAATTTATCTTTATTATAATATAATACAAGCGTAATGTTTTGGTCGTTACAACATCTTTGGCAAGAGGCTGAGTCTTCTTCTTCATTCTGATGTATCCAACTACTTCTTCACTTTTTTTTTCAACTGGCTCTTTGAAGTTTTCTTGTGTTCAGCAGTTGCTTCATTTACTGGAAGATTGTCAAGCAGAGTACTAGCATCAGTAGTTGGCTCCTTGGTTCCAGTAGTGTTTACAGAGTCATCAGGATGTTGATCAATGGACTTCCTAATTTTTGATAAGGATCCTATTGGCATCTGATCATCTGAGTCAGAATCTTCTTATATGATCATTCTTCATTTCCTGATTGGAAAGCAGACTTCTTTCTTCCCACTCTCACTCAGTGAGGCTTGTTTAGCTTTATGTCCAGATGTGACAGATTTCTTAAACAACCTTTTCTTTGTTACAACTGATGTCTTTTGAGAGACGTCAGAGGAGGCTAATTTAAGAGCTTGATGTGTTTGCTGTTTGGAAGAAGAAATGCTTGGATTAGAAACAAGATGGGTGGTTTCTTGATTCTCAGCATCAGGAACTGTGACAGAGGTGCCAACATCAGGATTTGCAGGAACTTGTGTAGGAGTAGGTTTATTTCTTAACAGAAATTGCCTGACCTCTCTAGAAAGAAAGGGAGGTCCTGCAAATTTATTCTTTTCATCCCTTTTAATATGATCAGTGATTGCTTTTTTCTGAAATTTAAAAAATAGGGAGTAATTCATCATCATCAAAACTAGCATTAGGGCATAGAGAATTGAAAATCAGTTGTACAAATCTAGTATACCCTATTACTCCTGAAGCATCTGCTCTCCTAGAAATTATGAACTGTAGTATAGTATTACCATAATCAAAATTACCAGAGTGAAGAAGAGAGTACCCAATTCTCGGAGATGTGGATGGAAGAGCATCAAAATTTGTTGTCTTATTCAAGAAACACCTATTGATGCAGTCAAAGAAAATGTTCCACTCTCTTTTCAGTTTAATCCTAGCCAGTTTTCCAATGATTGTGATTTTCCCTTAATAGCGTAAGATCCTTAGAATATCAAACAACTATTCAGTAGTATGAGTATTAGGAGCACCATCAAGGGCAGGCAATCTCAAGGCTTAGAGCAGAATATCAGCATCAACTTCATATCTTTGGCCCTCATATTCATAGGGAAAGCTAGTGTTTGTTGAATTTACCACAGCTGTATTGCAGACCTGCATGACAACCCTGTATGACACCTTAACAGGATTTGTGAGAGCATATCCAATTAGACATAGAAGGAGAAAATCCTGAATATCATGAAAAGATGATGGTAGCTACTGATGTGTAAGCAGAGCTAAGTAATTGTTAGTGCCAAATGTGTTTCCATGAATGATTGTGGTTTGACTGAAGATTGGTGAAACTTCAGAAGTTGTCATGATGTGAATAACTTGTGCGAGAGAGTAAGTGTGAGATGTGTACAGTGAAACTATGTGTATGATGAATTGTGTCACATAATTTCTTCTGGTTTTATAACTTTTCTATTCTGGAGTATAACACATTCATATGAAGAAGGTAATTAAGTGAATATGACTTTGAACAGGTAACAATTACTAAGTTATAGAATTTGACGGTGGAGTAAATTACGGAAGTAAAGACAAAATACATACATATATGTCAAGACACAACTGTAGAAATTTGTTTATCAGATAATCCACCATTAACCAATAATTAAGTAAGATACTTAATTGTAGCAAGAAAACTACTCAGAAATTAATTAAGACTAATAATCTGAATTAGAACGTGCTGACCTGTCGTCAGTATTTGAGACCTTATTTCTATCGGGATTTGACAAACTCAGGATATGTCGATTCGAATTCAATATTTGTTTTTCAAAGCAACACAAATTATTAGTAACCACAATTTTAATCAAAACAATCATCAAGATATACAATTTAAGTAGATGATGTAAAGATTAACAGGCTTCAACAAGAACATTCACATGCATATAATACGAGATAAGCATAGATTAAATCTTGCAAAAAGAAATTTCATTAATATATTAGAAGAGTAAATTTCATTAAATTTGTAGATTACATGCAAAAAGATTACAAGATAATCCTAGTCTAAGATGGTGAACATCAACAGCCTTGGTCAAAGAACTAAGGTTGTCAATTAGTTCCTCCTGCTATTGACAACTAGCACCGTAAGACGGATGATCCATTCTTGCTGAAGAAGAGCCTCTCTCCGTGCTTCTTCCAAGTGATGAAGATGGAGTTGATAGTCCATCTCAAAGAACTGGAGATTGTATGAATCTCTTGTGGAACCAAGTTCCATATCTCATCGGGAATGGCAGTGATGTGGCATTCCTGTTTCCAGTCATCACAACTGAACTCGACGTTGAAGTTCTCATAGTTCATGAACATGTTTACAAGAACCATTTTTATGAAGGAAGAAAATAGTGAGAAATAAGAGAGAGAGAATCATTTTGTGTGAGAATAGGAGATGATATGACCGAGCTGAAATGACGGTTAAATAGCCAAAAGAATATCAAGGGACTAAGAGACTAACCAATTATTAAGTGAAGAATTAACTTAATGATGACAATGATATAATTATTCATACATGCATACTTAGCAAATAAATTCACTTAATTTATCAAGCATATAAAAATGAAATACATCAAATATTTCTGGCTTAATATCTAAAAACACAGCATTTAGGACATATCAGGATTTGATCAGTATACATCAGGATTTGATCAAATATAAATTAAAATAAATTTACTTGTCCCAATTATCCATACCAAGTTCATTTACAAGCTTTGTAAATGTTGCTTCAGGTAATGGCTTTGTGAAGATATCAACCAACTGCTGATCAGTAGGAACAAAATGAAGTTATATGGTTCCTTCCATGACATGCTCTCTTATGAAGTGATATCTGATACTGATGTGTTTTGTAAGAGAGTGTTGTACTGGATTTCCTATCATGGTAATAGCACTTTGATTATCACAATAAATAGGAATTTTTGAAAATGATAATCCATAGTCCATGAGCTGATTCCTCATCCATAACAATCGAGCACAACAACTTCCAACTACAATATATCCAGCCTCAACAGTTGAAGTAGAAATAGAATTCTGCTTCTTGCTGAACCATGAGACTAATCTGCCTCCCAAAAACTGACAGCTTCCGGATGTACTCTTCCTGTCTATTTTGCATCCAGCAAAATCAGCATTTGAATAACCACATAGTGCAAAATCAGCTTCCCTTGCATACCAAAGTCCAAGTGAAACAGTACCCCTGAGGTATCTGAAAATTCTCTTTACTGCAATTAGATGCGGCTCCCTTGGATTTGCCTGAAATCTTGCACACAAATAAGTGACAAATATAATGTCTGACCTACTAGTAGTTAGGTATAAAAGAGAACCAATCATACCTCTGTAGCTTATGACATCAACTGTTATACCTTCATGGGGATCAAGCTTTGTAGCAGTTGCCATAGGAGTACTTACAGTTGCACTTTCTTGCATATTAAACCTCTTTAGTAGATTTCTCGTGTAGTTTGACTGATTAATATAGATGCCATTATCAGTTTGTTTAATTTGTAAGCCTAGAAAATAGCTCATCTCTCCCATCATATTCATCTGATATCTTGAATGCATCAACTTTGAAAACTTATCACACAGTGTTTGATTAGTTTATCCAAAAATGATATCATCCATATAAATTTGAACTAATAGCAAATCTTTACCTTTATTCAGATAAAATAAGGTTTTATCTATTGTACCTCTTTTGAATCCACTTTCAAGTAGAAACCGAGCAAGTTTTCATACCATGCTCTAAGTGCTTGCTTCAGTCTATAGAGTGCTTTATCAAGTCTGTAAACATAGTCAGGATGTCTAGGATCCACAAATCCTAGTGGTTGTGCAACATAGACTTCCTCTTCAAGCTCTCCATTGAGAAATGCACTCTTGACATCCATCTGGAAGACCTTGAACTTCTTGTGAGCAGCATATGCCAAAAAGATTCTGATTGCTTCCAGCCTAGTAACAGGAGCAAATGTCTCATCATAGTCAATACCTTCCTGTTGGGAATATCCTTTGTTGGGAATATGTTATGAACTTGATGATTACATTAACAAAACACCTTAGTAGATTGAAGTTAGTGAAAAATGTAGCACTCGATGGATGATCAAATATAGTCTTGACGGATAACTCAATATTGTCCCGACGGATGATGATTTGACATCCATCGAGTGAGTAGCTTATGTAACAATAAGTATTGTAACACATTTCTATGAACAAGTTTATATAGATCCTGTAGTAGCATTTGAGTCATGTTGACTATTATTAGATATGCAGAATAGGCTGATTAACTGTAAATATAAGATGTCTTGTAATTCCGCATAAGTGAAATGAAGTCAAGTGTCAAATAGCTACCCGACGGATGATCAACAAAGCTACCGGATGGATGATCAACAAGGCAACCCGACGGATGACAAGCATGTACCCGACGGATGATCAATTCAAACATCTGTTGACAGTGACAAGACAGTCACATGCGTTGGGTGTTTACAAAAGGAATGTGGGAGCCTGTTTAACAGGAATTGAAGAACAAAGAAGCATTACCATTTCCATGCAAGTTAAGAAGATTTTCAAAGATGCTGGAATGGAGTAGTGAAGCAGCATGGAGTTTGACTTGATAGTTTTGTTTTATTATCCTATCTTATTACCATGTAAACTTGGTGATATATAAACCAAGTGTAGCTAGTGAATCAAACAACTAAGCAAACACTTTAAAAGAGAGAAATAGAAAAAGCTGTAACTGTTAAGAATTTCTCTGTAGTTTGTTTGTTCACTTGTAAAACAGCTGTGAAACAATTTGTTCTTCACAGAGTTCTTAAATCGATATATATATATATATGGTGGATACTTTTAAATCCATCAGAAAGTTTTAAAAACTTTTGTTTTTATTACTTTGTGTTTTTGATTTATTTAACTTGTGATTCCGCACCTTGCAAATCAAAACACTTATATATATAGTTTGAGTTAGAACATTTTATAGTTCAAGAAAAAGTTTACTAGAACTACATTCAACCCCCTGCTGTAATTTTTGTTGCATTGTTAGGGACTAAGAATTGGTATAAGAGCGAGCTCTTGAAGCACAAAGAGTTTAAAGATCACAACAAATAGCAAGATGAACAAGAAGGATGTTGGAGTCAAGATTCCTTTTCTAGACAAAGATAATTACCATCACTGGAAGGTAAAGATGCATCTTCATCTACTTTCTCAAGATGAGGCCTATGTGGATTGCATAGAGAGAGGTCCTCATGTACCAATGACAGCTGCAACTGGAAATGAGCCATCAGTTCCCAAGCCAAGGCATGAATGGTCAGATCCTGATATTAAACAAGTCAGGAAAGACAAGAATGCCATGAATATTTTATTCAATGGAGTTGATGGTGACATGTTTGACAACATCATCAATTATAAGACAACCAAGGAGGTTTGGGACACCATTCAAATAATTTGTGATGGCACTGAACAAGTTAGAGAAAACAAGATGCAGTTACTAATTCATCAATATGAGCATTTCCACTGTGAAGAAGGTGAAACTCTCACTGATATCTTTAGTAGATTTCAAAAGCTACTATATGCTCTGAAGCTGCATGGAAGAGTCTACCAAACCAAAGATTCTAACCTCAAATTCCTGAGATCCCTTCCAAAAGAATGGAAACCAATGCATTGAGAAATTCACAAGAATACAAGGAATTTACACTAGAGAGACTGTATGGCATTCTAAAGACTTGTGAGCTTGAAATAGAGCAAGATGAAAGAATGGAGAAAGGGAGAAAAAAAGGAGGGTCCATTACACTAGTTGCTGAGTTAGAGAAAGAGAAGGAGATGAAGATAGAAGCTGTTGAGTCCACTTCAAAGGTCTGTGAAAAGAAGGGCAAGGGGCTGGTAGCAGAAAATGAAGATTCTTTGAGCCATGATGATATGGATGATATTGATGAACATCTTGCATTTCTTTCCAGAAGATTTGCCAAGCTCAAGTTCAAGAAGAACTTTGGAGCAGCTAAGCCAAATAGAAACATAGTGGATAAATCAAAATTCAAGTGTTTCAAATGTGGCTTGGCAGGGCACTTTTCCAGTGAGTGTAAAAATTCAGATTCCAGCAAAAAGAAGTTTGAGCCTGTGGACTATAAACAGAAGTATTTAGAGTTGCTCAAACAAAAGGAAGAGCTTTTATTACACAAGAAAATGACTGGGCAGCAGATGGTTTGGATGAGGATGAAGATGTCAGCTATGTCAATCTAGCTTTAATTGTAATAACCCCAAAATTTTTCAACTTTTTGTAACCCTTGTGAATAGTGTTTTAGCTGAATGAGAAAACTTTTCACGCCACACTATGTAGGGGTTCTGTTATGGATATTCTGGGATATTATTAGTACTCTATGAAGTATATAAGTGTATGTAAAGATCGTCAGAATCCAATTCCGAACACTTTGGTTTTTCCCGGAAATCCACAAGATACGGAGAGAATCGAGTATAAGGTAACAGGATAAAAAGGATTTAAATTAAAGGATTATAATAGAGGATCATAAAAAGGAATATAATGTATTGAGAAAGGTTAAGGGAACCTAAGTAATAAGATTCCGGGTATGATCCTTCAAACGATAAACGAGAACGAAAGTTAAGCGAACCGTATAACAGATCAGCGGTCATTAGGCAAACGATTAGGAAGTTAATCAAAGGGATTAGTGGGAAGGATGTCATCCAACCAATAGAAAGAGGACAAGGAAGGGAGGATGACATCATGAGGATGACATAAGCATGACATGGGAAGGAAGGAGGTGTGGTAGCTTTGTAACCACACAATTTCAAGGGCAAGAAAGTAATTGACTAAATCAAATACAAAACAAGTCAACCAAGCCAAGTAAAAAATCATTCTCATCAAAAAATCAAAAGCAACCAAGGCTTGTTCTTGAGAGCTCTCGGCTTTTAGCATTTTCAAAGGCAAGAATTTCAAAAATCAAAGATCCAAGCTTCCTAAATTGGTAAGATAATTCCCTAATCATCTTCATGCTTAGTTAGGACTATATCATGAGTTTAAGCCATTAATTTTTTCTCAATCTTCTTCATTTAATCAAAGAAGAAGACAATGAATAGTGTTTTCAAGTTTTTTAACTTGAACTTTTCTTGGTTTTCTTGAAGATCCAAGCATTCTTAAGACTTCTCCAAGCTTCTTAAGGCTTCCTAGCTCCACCCACCACTTCAAGGAAGGTATACCATCTCCAAACCCTAGATTCCTATATATTATAAGAAGATTTTGATTAGTGGGTTGATATTGTAGCTTGTTGTTATGATTTAGAGTTTGGGATTTGGAATGGTAGTGAAATGGAATGGTAATTGTTGTGGTTTTGATTTAAAGGAACTTAAGTATGATTAAAGTTAAGTTTAAGCATAAGTATGAATTATTAAATTGAATTGGTTGGGGTTGTTATGATGTGATGAGGATGGATGTTGGTTGTATGTTGGATTTGAGGTTGGTTTGTGGTTGGTTTTGAATGGTTAAAAATTGGGAAATCGCGTAAACATAGCCGTCGTAACGTCCGATTTTCTTTGGACTGTTTTTGTGCATAGCATTAGGACCCGAGAACCCCCTGCTAGATTATGACCACTGCCATGTTTAGATAGCTCATGTTACGAGCTTCGTTTTGATATGTAGTTCGTTCGATTCCGATGCACGGTTTAGGAGAAACGACCGTTTCAAGTAACGGCGTTTCGCGAACGAAACTTTTTCCCTCGCCTTACTTTGAAACATAGGTTAAAGACCAAAAAGGGTTAATTAATGTATGAAACATTTATGGTAAGTGTGTTAGGCAGTTGGTAAGACATTCGCGAAGGAATCGCTTTAAAACTCGTAAAGGTTAAATTATTAAAAATGGTGGAGCCGAGGGTACCCGAGTGACTTAAGCGAATCGGTGAGCGCAAAACAAGCGTTAGAGTCTAAGTTAGTTAAAGTATAGGTTTACAAGTGATTTTGGTTTAATTCCAACTTACTTGTTGTTTATAGGTTATCAGACTCGTCCCGAGCCTTTCTCACCCCCAAGTCGCTCAGGCAAGTATTCTATCCGTTATACTGTTGTTGTGATGTATACACTTGTATATGCATTATCTTGTGATATTGCATGATTGTTATTAGCAAATTTTGCGATATATTGGAGCATGCTAATATGGTATATATGCATGTCTGTTTCGTAATCTGGTTATCTATCTGTTGATTTCAATGCTTATAGTTGCATAATACCTATGCTAGAAATAAGCAAGTAGTTGCGTATACCCTTAGTATAGGGACCCAAAGGTGGAAATATTTTCTAAAACCGGGAGTCGAGGATCCCGAGTAGATTTTGTATATATGGATATATATATATATATACTTATATATATATATGGTCATAGTTTTCAAAACTATTAATCGAATAAGGTTTATTCGATTACTTTAACTTTATTTTATTATTGAATATTATTTCGAATATTATTCGAAGGCGTATGACTCCTTTATGTTAAATGAATATTATTTTGAATATTCATTCGAGGACTTATGACTCCTTTTATTTATTTATCTGAATATTATTTTGAATATTCATTCGAGGACTTATGACTCCTTTTATTTATTTATCTGAATATTATTTGAATATTCATTCGAGGACTTATGACTCCTTTTATTTATTTATCTGAATATTATTTGAATATTCATTCGAGGGCTTATGACTCAGTTTATATTAATTAATGAATATTATTTGAATATTCATTTGAGGATCTATGACTCCGATTATTTGCTGAGATATATTCTTTATTTTATTAAAGAATAAGGTGTAAATAATCAAACTTATTTTCGATTATTCAAATAAAGATAATACTTTTATATAAGTATATCTTTGGTTATTTAATACTCGTTTCAAGTATAAATTTCAATACTTCTACTTCAATTATTTTTATAAAAGATTATTCTTTATGGGAATATTATTTAAATAATTATATTCAGTCATTTTCTAAATATTCTGAGGACTGGTTTACTTCATTAAATCAGCTTTACTCCAAACATTCTTTAAAGTGTTTTCGAGTCTTCAAAATGATTTTTAAAAGTTAGAGCGGATCCCAAAACTCATTTTTATATTTAAGATCTTCCTTTTAAAGGGGATTTAAATACTCGTTCAAAACCTGGGGAATCCGGCTCTGGGGTGTATTTTATATTCGCAACAAGGTTGCAGTTTTGGTAAATGAATTGATTACTTACCCAACGTTCGGGAAGTAAGTCCATCTATTGAGTCGGCATAAGCAACATGGGCTCAGTGGGCGTCCATGATAGTGTAAGTGGCTCAGTGGGAGTCCATCAAATGCATAAGTGGCTGAGTGGCAGTCCAGCATAGGTCCTAATGCGGCCAGGGTGATGACCAGTGGGGAATTCGTCCATCTACTAGTAGAAAAGGTTACTAATGGGTATCCTTGCCTGATCAGCAAGATATCTGGTTTATGCCAAAGGTTTTCTTTTCCTTTCCAAAATTCATTGGATGTTTCAAACTCTGTTCATACTTTACATAACAGAGGTTCCAGGAAATGTTTTAGAGATATATATATGTGGATATATATATAAAATCGGGACTAAATAAAGTATCTCATAACTTTATTTCATTCAATAATATTTCAAAGATTGAATCTATTCAAGTCTTAACTTGTGGTCTCATCTATGGGATGTTTTCTTAAAACTTGTAATACTTTGAACGGTGGTAGTTCAAGTAGCTTTATAAATGATATAAGTGTGGTGAAGTATTGGTAACTTCATTCCTTGTTTTTACATTATATCTAGTAAGTAATTATCTTACACACGATAAAGATTCTAGTAAGTATCCATTTAGATACTTGTATTATTGTTATCACTATGTATTATCTTGCGGGCTGTAAGGCTCACTCTTGCTTTATTTCTTCATCACACAACAACAGTTAGGAGAGATGGCCAGACTCCAGCAGACCCAGCGCAAGCGCGTGGGAAGCGCCCCGCGTCTTCCCGATGATGTTGTGGCTGCTATAGCTGCAGAGGTAGATCCATTGTAGTTTAGACCATCTACTTTTGAGAATCAAATTATGTATAATTATAACTTGTGGCAGATAATGGCAAATAACTGTAAATTATCAAGTAATCACTTTGGGTTGTAATAATTTTAAATTGTGGATTCAAAGACTTGTACTTATTTCAATTTCATCTCTGAGACTATAACGGGTTGTGGTGTGTGTTAGTATGGGGTCACAGCATGAGGTTATTTATTATTAATTAAGTGAAGTGATATTGTGGAAAGAAAGACCGTGACAACCCGGATCCCCGACCCCGGATCTGGGGGTGTTACAGAAATGGTATCAGAGCTAAGCGTTATAAACCTCAGAGATGATGCGACGATATAATAACAAACTCACAAAGATAATAAGAACTCTTGCCAAGTTCATGGTCGGACTACTTAAAGTAGTGCTGACAGTTAAAACCCTTACGGGAACCCTTATAAGTATCATGATAGTAACTTAGCTCGTTTAATGTGTAGGCGCCTGAGATAGAGGACCCTGAGATGTTCGAGCGTGAGCATGATGAGTCATTGCTAGATGTTGAGGATCAGGAGGAGCCTGAGATGGAGGAGGATGAGGAGGACCCCTCAGAGGAGCCTGAGATGGAGGTCATTGCTGTTTCAGATGAGGAGGACCCCTCAGAGGAGTCAGAGACAGAGGTTATTGCTATTCCAGATGAGGAGGACCCGGATGAGGTCCCAGTAGCTGAGGAGCGTGTTGGATCTATGGTAGTGTATGCTGGTATCCCTTTACCCACACTTCCGGTGGTCAGAGCCCCTACCCCTCCACCACTATCTTGGATTCCTGATGATGACAGCTCAGAGACCCATACTTCCGAGCCTAGGCAGACCGAGGAGGCACCCTCAGCGGCTCCGGATTCACCACCTCTTGACCCTGCCCACAGGCAGTCTTCGTTAGCTCATGGTTATGTTCAGGATGTATTGAGGACCCGAGTGGCTGTTGCCGAGGGCCGACTAGATGAGGCCAGGAGGGAGTTGGATGCAGAGAGGGCGGGTAGGCGTACCCGAGCTTATGAGACCAGGGCTTCTATACCCCGATCCTTGAGGAAGGAGCTTACGGGGATAGAGCTCACATCCCGAGCGAGGCTCAGAGCGCTCCAGGGGGACAGGCATGGTAGGATCTCCAGGCGGCAGGCCGACTATATCTTCCGTCGTGCGATAGAAAGGGTTTGGGAGCTGACCCGCTCCGGTGTGTGATTCAGGATTGATGATGGAATAGTCTAGTTGTCTAGTTAGCCGAGGCCTTAGTAAGAGCCAATTTTCCGGGATAGTTGACTTGTATATAGCATCCCTTTTTCTGACTAGACAGATAGACTCTTGTGTATCACTTTTGGGATAGATGACTGTAGCACTGTTGTACTTTTGACCAGATCAAACTATGTATTCTCGCATTATGTATATATTTGTTTCCTTTCGGTTCAGTTCCATAGTGACATGATCACTGTTTTATCATTATTATTACTGCACTTCGTATTAGAACTTTCTTAAAATAATAGGATTGCGATATACGTTCTCCCCATTATAAGAGCCGTGCAAGGCACAATGATGTATATGATTGTGACCTAACGTTGAAATTTTCCCAATAATTGTTTTTATTATTATCAGAATCATGCCGCCAAGAAAGATTGGAACTAGGGCGAACCCTGGATCTGAGGACCAGGGAAGCCATAATCAGGACAATAGAAACCAAGAACACAGTGAAGAGGAAGATGAGGATTATGTGGAACAGGATGACTCCCTGTATGAAAAGGAAGAGGAAACATATGATGTTGAGGGATTTGAGATAGAGGCTGAAGAAGGAGAAACCGAGGTTGAGCAACAAGTACCAAACCCAGGCATGGATCCCATGAGCCAATTCATGCAACTCCTAAGGCAGAATTTGGAACGTCAACCCAACCCACCCCCTCAAGGAAGTAACAATGATGTGGCAAACTCTTTCAGGGCTTTTAAGTCCCTTAAGCCCCCTGAGTTCCACGGATCAGCCGACCCAGTTGAGGCAAGGGCATGGTTAAAGGAAATGGAGAAATCTTTTGAGATTTTGAGTATCGATGAGGCACAGAAAACTGTATTTGCTACCTACCTTCTGAAAGGAGAAGCTAACTACTGGTGGGAGGCCAAGAAAAACATGGAGACAGATGCTATTATAACCTGGGAGAGATTTAGTCAGTTGTTTCTGGGAAAGTATTTCCTGAGGTTTATGGAAAGCCGGATGGAGCTCAAGTTCTTGGAGCTAAAGCAGAATAACTTGTCTGTAGCAGAATACGAAGCGAAATTTACTGAGTTATCAAGGTTTGTGCCGGAGTTTGTGAGCACCGAGGAAAAGAAAGCTAGGAGGTTTCAGCAGGGACTGAAACCATGGATTCAGAATAGGGTGGCAATCCTTGAGCTTACGGACTATGCCACCCTGGTGCAAAAGGCAACGATTGTAGAAGTCGGAAGTGAACAGATGCAGAAGGAAAGAGAGGAGAAAGGAATAAAGAGGAAAAGTATGAGCATGGGTGGAGGTTCCGCAGGAAGGAGCTTCCCAACTAGATTTAATCGAGGAGCAGTGTCCCTACCAGGAAGGAACACTGGGTTTAAGCGGCCAATGAGTGTGAGTGTGAGCCAGGGCGGCCAAAAGTCAAGAATGTCCTATTCCAACCAGTCTCGACCCCCATTGCCAGCCTGTAACATATATGGAAGGAATCACGCTGGGGAGTGTAAAGGAAGGACCAGTAACCTTGTTTTAAGTGCGGTCGGGAAGGCCACTATTCAACTAAGTGCCCATCATCAACCCCTGCCGTCGTTCCAACCACCAATTGTCATCGGTGTGGACGCCCGGGTCATTGGAAGAAGGAATGCCCAATGAACAAACCAGCAGCTTCGGGAGCAAGCAGGGCTGCTTCTAATAAGCCACCTACTGCGAGGACTTTCAACATGACAGTCCAGGATGCTATGAAAGATTCAGATGTGATAGCAGGTACCCTTTCTCTAAATTCAGTCAGTGCAAATGTTTTATTTGATTCGGGAGCAACTAAATCTTTTATATCAAAGGACCTTGCGCGTAAGTTAAGACTTAAGGCTGCAACCCTTGATAGAACCCTTACAAGTAGAAATAGCCAATCATGAAATTATTCCTGTTAACCAGATTCACCCCGCCTGTGAGATAGGCATAGGGGAGCAATCTTTCAGTGTTGATCTGATTCCTTTTAAATTAGGGGAGTTTGATGTGATTTTGGGAATGGACTGGCTATCTAGCAACGATGCTCAGATAGACTGTAAAGGGAAGAAAGTTAAGTTAAATATCCCCGGGAAGAAAGAAGTTATATTTAGAGGAAAGAGGCAGACGCAGAAATTTTTGACTATGGCCCAGGCCAAAAGGATGCTACGAAAAGGAAGTGAGGCTTACCTAGCCTATGTGGTGGACACGCAGAAGGAGGTGCCCAACTTACAAGATATTCCAGTAGTCAACGAATTTGAAGATGTATTCCCACAAGACCTTCCGGGATTACCACCCGATAGAGTGATTGAATTTGCTATTGAGTTGGCCCCAGGGACGGCACCAGTTTCAAAAGCACCTTACCGGTTAGCCCCGTTAGAAATGCAGGAATTAGCTATCCAATTGCAGGAACTCTTGGATAAGGGTATGATAAGACCCAGTGTGTCTCCGTGGGGAGCACCAGTTTTATTTGTTAAGAAGAAAGATGGGAGCATGAGGTTGTGCATAGACTATCGAGAGTTGAACAAGCTAACCATAAAGAACAGGTACCCATTGCCTAGAATAGACGATCTGTTCGACCAGCTAAAGGATGCTGTTTATTTTTCCAAGATTGACCTGAGAACTGGATATCACCAACTAAAGATTAAACCCGAAGATATTTCCAAGACAGCGTTCCGTACCAGGTATGGGCATTATGAGTTCTTGGTAATGTCCTTTGGATTAACCAACGCCCCAGCGGCTTTCATGGATTTAATGAATAGAGTATTTAAGAAGTACTTGGACAAGTGTGTGATAGTTTTTATCGATGATATTTTGATCTACTCAAGGACTGAGGCAGAACATGCAGAGCATTTGAGGATAGCTCTAGGAATACTCAGAGAGGAGCAGTTATATGCCAAATTCTCGAAGTGTGAATTCTGGCGGAATGAAGTACAGTTTTTAGGACATGTGATCAATAAAGAAGGAGTATTGGTCGACCCCTCCAAGATAGAGGCGGTCTCAAATTGGGAAAGGCCAACCACACCCACAGAGGTAAGGAGTTTCATAGGATTGGCCGGCTACTATCGTGGATTTGTACAGGACTTTGCGAAGATCGCAGCCCCTTTGACACGACTTACTCGTAAGACAGAGAAGTTTGAATGGACGGAGAAATGCGAGAACAGTTTTCAGGAATTAAAGAAAAGGTTGATAACGGCTCCGGTATTGGCATTGCCGGACGGAAAAGGAGATTTTGTGATATATAGTGACGCATCGCACAAAGTATTAGGATGTGTGCTTATGCAGCACGGTAGAGTTATTGCGTATGCGTCGAGACAATTAAAGGAATACGAGGTTAGATATCCTACTCATGACCTTGAGCTCGCGGCAATAGTATTTGCTTTAAAAATTTGGAGGCACTACTTGTATGGAGAGAAGTGCGAGATTTTCACAGACCATAAGAGCCTCAAGTACATATTTACGCAGAAAGAGCTCAACATGCGCCAGAGGAGATGGTTAGAACTAATCAAGGACTATGATTGTGAGATTCTCTATCATCCAGGGAAAGCCAATGTGGTGGCTGATGCCCTTAGTAGAAAGGAAAAACTCAGAATGATAACGACTTCGGAAGAGTTGATAAGGGATTTTGAGAGAATGGAAATAGAAGTAAAGGTAACCGGAACCGGAACTGAAAAGCTTTTTGAGATCTCAATGCAGCCAGAGTTATTGGAAAAGATCAGATTGTGTCAGGAGAAAATAATGAATGAAGGCAGAGAGTCAATGACTGGAGAGGAGATCCATACTGAAAAAGATGATAAGGGGATAATGAGGTACTCCTACCGAATTTGGGTTCCGAATGTTCAAGAACTTAAAGATGAGATTTTGGATGAAAGCCATAGTTCAAGGTATTCCATTCACCCAGGAAGTACCAAGATGTATAGGGATTTGAAGGAATATTATTGGTGGCCCAACATGAAGAGGGACGTAGCAGAATGGGTAAACAAGTGTTTGACTTGCCAAAGAGTAAAGGCAGAGCACCAGAGACCCAGTGGACTTTTGCGACCCCTGGAGATTCCCGAATGGAAATGGGAACAGATAGCGATGGATTTTGTTGTAGGCTTGCCAAGGACGAAAGCCAATCACGACGCCATTTGGGTAATTATAGACCGACTGACAAAGTCAGCTCATTTCATTCCTATCAATGAGAGATACACAGTCGATAGACTGGTGGACATTTACCTTAAGGAAATAGTGACTCGACATGGAGTCCCAGCGTCCATTGTCTCAGACCGAGACCCTAGGTTTAACTCCAGATTTTGGAGGAGCTTTCAGGAATGTGCGGGGACCAAGTTAAATATGAGTACCGCGTACCATCCCCAAACGGATGGACAGAGTGAAAGGACCATCCAGACACTAGAGGATATGTTGAGAGTCTGTGCAATAGACCTTAAAGGAAGTTGGGATGATCACCTGCCGTTGATCGAGTTTTCTTATAACAATAGATTTCATGCTAGCATCGGAATGCCGCCTTATGAGGCCCTGTACGGAAGAAGGTGTCGATCTCCCTTATACTGGGATGAAGTAGGAGAGCGGAAGATGCTCGGACCCGAAGTGGTCCAAAGGACCAAAGATATAGTGGATCTTATCAGAGGGCGACTTGTAGCAGCCCAAGACAGACAAAAGAAATATGCAGACCTAGCCCGAAAGGACAAGGAATATGAAGTAGGGGACTTAGTACTGTTGAAAGTATCCCCTTGGAAGGGATTAATGAGGTTCGGAAAGAAAGGAAAACTAAGCCCAAGATACATTGGACCTTTTGAGATATTAAGACGGATTGGAAAGTTAGCTTACGAGCTAGCCCTACCCCCTAATTTGCAACAAGTTCATAATGTGTTCCATGTGTCAATGCTAAGGAGGTATCATCGGGATGCCAGGCACATAGTGGAGTATGAGCAGGTGGATATGCAGCCAGATCTAACTTACGTGGAGAAGCCAGTAAGGATTATGGATAAGAAGGAGCAGGTGCTTCGGAACAAAGTGATCAAGCTAGTCAGAGTACTATGGCAGAATCATAATGTGGAAGAATCAACTTGGGAACTAGAGAGCACAATGCTAGAAAAGTACCCCCATTTGTTTTCTGTTTGATTCCGGGACGGAATCCTTTTAAGGAGGGGAGACTGTAATAACCCCAAAATTTTTCAACTTTTTGTAACCCTTGTGAATAGTGTTTTAGCTGAATGAGAAAACTTTTCACGCCACACTATGTAGGGGTTCTGTTATGGATATTCTGGGATATTATTAGTACTCTATGAAGTATATAAGTGTATGTAAAGATCGTCAGAATCCAATTCCGAACACTTTGGTTTTTCACGGAAATCCACAAGATACGGAGAGAATCGAGTATAAGGTAACAGGATAAAAAGGATTTAAATTAAAGGATTATAATAGAGGATCATAAAAAGGAATATAATGTATTGAGAAAGGTTAAGGGAACCTAAGTAATAAGATTCCGGGTATGATCCTTCAAACGATAAACGAGAACGAAAGTTAAGCGAACCGTATAACAGATCAGCGGTCATTAGGCAAACGATTAGGAAGTTAATCAAAGGGATTAGTGGGAAGGATGTCATCCAACCAATAGAAAGAGGACAAGGAAGGGAGGATGACATCATGAGGATGACATAAGCATGACATGGGAAGGAAGGAGGTGTGGTAGCTTTGTAACCACACAATTTCAAGGGCAAGAAAGTAATTGACTAAATCAAATACAAAACAAGTCAACCAAGCCAAGTAAAAAATCATTCTCATCAAAAAATCAAAAGCAACCAAGGCTTGTTCTTGAGAGCTCTCGGCTTTTAGCATTTTCAAAGGCAAGAATTTCAAAAATCAAAGATCCAAGCTTCCTAAATTGGTAAGATAATTCCCTAATCATCTTCATGCTTAGTTAGGACTATATCATGAGTTTAAGCCATTAATTCTTTCTCAATCTTCTTCATTTAATAAAAGAAGAAGACAATGAATAGTGTTTTCAAGTTTTTTAACTTGAACTTTTCTTGGTTTTCTTGAAGATCCAAGCATTCTTAAGACTTCTCCAAGCTTCTTAAGGCTTCCTAGCTCCACCCACCACTTCAAGGAAGGTATACCATCTCCAAACCCTAGATTCCTATATATTATAAGAAGATTTTGATTAGTGGGTTGATATTGTAGCTTGTTGTTATGATTTAGAGTTTGGGATTTGGAATGGTAGTGAAATGGAATGGTAATTGTTGTGGTTTTGATTTAAAGGAACTTAAGTATGATTAAAGTTAAGTTTAAGCATAAGTATGAATGATTAAATTGAATTGGTTGGGGTTGTTATGATGTGATGAGGATGGATGTTGGTTGTATGTTGGATTTGAGGTTGGTTTGTGGTTGGTTTTGAATGGTTAAAAATTGGGAAATCGCGTAAACATAGCCGTCGTAACGTCCGATTTTCTTTGGACTGTTTTTGTGCATAGCATTAGGACCCGAGAACCCCCTTCTAGATTATGACCACTGCCATGTTTAGATAGCTCATGTTACGAGCTTCGTTTTGATATGTAGTTCGTTCGATTCCGATGCACGGTTTAGGAGAAACGACCGTTTCAAGTAACGGCGTTTCGCGAACGAAACTTTTCCCCTCGCCTTACTTTGAAACATAGGTTAAAGATCAAAAAGGGTTAATTAATGTATGAAACATTTATGGTAAGTGTGTTAGGCAGTTGGTAAGACATTCGCGAAGGAATCGCTTTAAAACTCGTAAAGGTTAAATTATTAAAAATGGTGGAGCCGAGGGTACCCGAGTGACTTAAGCGAATCGGTGAGCGCAAAACAAGCGTTAGAGTCTAAGTTAGTTAAAGTATAGGTTTACAAGTGATTTTGGTTTAATTCCAACTTACTTGTTGTTTATAGGTTATCAGACTCGTCCCGAGCCTTTCTCACCCCCAAGTCGCTCAGGCAAGTATTCTATCCGTTATACTGTTGTTGTGATGTATACACTTGTATATGCATTATCTTGTGGTATTGCATGATTGTTATTAGCAAATTTTACGATATATTGGAGCATGCTAATATGGTATATATGCATGTCTGTTTCGTAATCTGGTTATCTATCTGTTGATTTCAATGCTTATAGTTGCATAATACCTATGCTAGAAATAAGCAAGTAGTTGCGTATACCCTTAGTATAGGGACCCAAAGGTGGAAATATTTTCTAAAACCGGGAGTCGAGGATCCCGAGTAGATTTTGTATATATGGATATATATATATATATACTTATATATATATATGGTCATAGTTTTCAAAACTATTAATCGAATAAGGTTTATTCGATTACTTTAACTTTATTTTATTATTGAATATTATTTCGAATATTATTCGAAGGCGTATGACTCCTTTATGTTAAATGAATATTATTTTGAATATTCATTCGAGGACTTATGACTCCTTTTATTTATTTATCTGAATATTATTTTGAATATTCATTCGAGGACTTATGACTCCTTTTATTTATTTATCTGAATATTATTTGAATATTCATTCGAGGACTTATGACTCCTTTTATTTATTTATCTGAATATTATTTGAATATTCATTCGAGGGCTTATGACTCAGTTTATATTAATTAATGAATATTATTTGAATATTCATTTGAGGATCTATGACTCCGATTATTTGCTGAGATATATTCTTTATTTTATTAAAGAATAAGGTGTAAATAATCAAACTTATTTTCGATTATTCAAATAAAGATAATACTTTTATATAAGTATATCTTTGGTTATTTAATACTCGTTTCAAGTATAAATTTCAATACTTCTACTTCAATTATTTTTATAAAAGATTATTCTTTATGGGAATATTATTTAAATAATAATATTCAGTCATTTTCTAAATATTCTGAGGACTGATTTACTTCATTAAATCAGCTTTACTCCAAACACTCTTTAAAGTGTTTTCGAGTCTTCAAAATGATTTTTAAAAGTTAGAGCGGATCCCAAAACTCATTTTTATATTTAAGATCTTCCTTTTAAAGGGGATTTAAATACTCGTTCAAAACCTGGGGAATCCGGCTCTGGGGTGTATTTTATATTCGCAACAAGGTTGTAGTTTTGGTAAATGAATTGATTACTTACCCAACGTTCGGGAAGTAAGTCCATCTATTGAGTCGGCATAAGCAACATGGGCTCAGTGGGCGTCCATGATAGTGTAAGTGGCTCAGTGGGAGTCCATCAAATGCATAAGTGGCTGAGTGGCAGTCCAGCATAGGTCCTAATGCGGCCAGGGTGATGACCAGTGAGGAATTTGTCCATCTACTAGTAGAAAAGGTTACTAATGGGTATCCTTGCCTGATCAGCAAGATATCTGGTTTATGCCAAAGGTTTTCTTTTCCTTTCCGAAATTCATTGGATGTTTCAAACTCTGTTCATACTTTACATAACAGAGGTTCCAGGAAATGTTTTAGAGATATATATATGTGGATATATATATATCGGGACTAAATAAAGTATCTCATAACTTCATTTCATTCAATAATATTTCAAAGATTGAATCTATTCAAGTCTTAACTTGTGGTCTCATCTATGGGATGTTTTCTTAAAACTTGTAATACTTTGAACGGTGGTAGTTCAAGTAGCTTTATAAATGATATTAGTGTGGTGAAGTATTGGTAACTTCATTCCTTGTTTTTACATTATATCTAGTAAGTAATTATCTTACACACGATAAAGATTCTAGTAAGTATCCATTTAGATACTTGTATTATTGTTATCACTATGTATTATCTTGCGGGCTGTAAGGCTCACTCTTGCTTTATTTCTTCATCACACAACAACAGTTAGGAGAGATGGCCAGACTCCAGCAGACCCAGCGCAAGCGCGTGGGAAGCGCCCCGCGTCTTCCCGATGATGTTGTGGCTGCTATAGCTGCAGAGGTAGATCCATTGTAGTTCAGACCATCTACTTTTGAGAATCAAATTATGTATAATTATAACTTGTGGCAGATAATGGCAATTAACTGTAAATTATCAAGTAATCACTTTGGGTTGTAATAATTTTAAATTGTGGATTCAAAGACTTGTACTTATTTCAATTTCATCTCTGAGACTATAACGGGTTGTGGTGTGTGTTAGTATGGGGTCACAGCATGAGGTTATTTATTATTAATTAAGTGAAGTGATATTGTGGAAAGAAAGACCGTGACAACCCGGATCCCCGACCCCGGATCTGGGGGTGTTACATTAATGGCCAAGTCTAATGAAACAGAGACAAGTCCTTCAAGTAATCAGGTAATCACCACTAACTTTGCACATTTATCTAAAGCTGAGTGTCATGATGCAATAAATGACATGTCTACAGAATTATATCATTTGCGTGTTACACTTAAGTCCCTCACTAAGGAAAATGCTAAAATCAAAGAAAATAATTTGTTTTTAAGTGAGAGGAATAATGTGCTAGAGTCTCAGTTTATTGAATTTGAAAAATTGAGAATAGAATGTAAGATTGCTAAGGAGGAATTAACTGAGTCCTTGAAGAAATAAGAAATTTTGAAAAAGCAGCTTGATCGTGAACATGAGGTGATTAAGGCATGGAAATCATCTAGAGATGTCCATGCTCAAATCACCAAAGTTCAAGGTATTAAGTCCTTCTATGATGCATCCTAGAAAAAGAGTAAAGAGAAGCTGGAATCCAATTTGGTTGAAGGATTGCTAACAGATGTAGACTCGACGGATGATGAGAGTCATCCGTCAGATAACCAAAAAGGTTATCCGTCGGGTGACATAAATCCTCATTCGTCGGCTGTGAGCAAACCTGTGAGTAAAGCCAAACTTGCCAAGTTAAATGAAAAATATGGATCAGTTTCCAAAAACTTTATTTCAGGAGAATCAAGTCAAGTGAAGAAGGGAAGAAAGTGAATGTTGGTCATCTGTCCATCAAGCAATTGAATGACAGGCTAGAAAAGATTGAGGTTAAAACAGAGGCTAAAAAGAAAAACAATAGAAATGGGAAAGTAGGGATTAATAAATATAACAACTACATACCTGATAATATGCTCCAAGAAAAATTTGTGTTAAGTGTGGAAGTGTTAATCATCTGTCTGTTAATTGCAAAATTGTCATGCCTACTTCCATGACTGTACCACCTTCTTTTCCCAACATGAGTGCTATGCCTTCTATACCTATGAATGCTATGTCTGGATAGAATATGAATGCACAATTTGCTAATATGCCAGTTGCACCTAATCCGTATTATGCTGCATTTAGTATGCCTCAAATGCCACTTAGCATGCCCTATTGGAATAACATGTTTGCAAATAGCATGCCATTTCCTGTTAATCAAAATGTGCATGATAATTCTGTTTTAATGAATGGTTTCAAAGGTCCAACTCAGATGACTAAGGATGAATATGATATCCCCAAGTCAAATGAGATCAAACCTAAGAAACAAAAGAAGAAAGCTAACAAGGCTGGACCCAAGGAAACTTGGGTACCAAAATAAACTTGATTTGATTTTAATGTGTGCAGGGTAATAGAAAGAATCTGTGGTACTTTAAAAGTGGTTGTTCAAGACACATGACTGGAGATTCTACCCTGCTCACAGAGTTCAAGGAAAGAGCTGGCCCAAGTATTACTTTTGGAGATGACCACAAGGGTTATACTGTGGGATATGGCTTGATTTCAAATGACAATGTCATCATTGAGGAGGTTGCCTTAGTGGATGGTCTCAAACACAATTTGTTGAGTATCAGCCAGCTTTGTGATAAAGGCAATTCAGTAACCTTCAATACAGAAGCCTGTGTTGTGACAAATAAGAGGAGCAACAAAGTGGTTCTCACTGGAGTGAGAAAAGGAAATGTGTACGAAGCTGACTTCAACTCATCAAATGCAGGATCTGTTACTTGTGTTCTCAGTAAATCAAGTCAAGATGAAAGTTGGCTATGGCACAAGAAGCTATCCCATCCAAACTTCAAGAACATGAATGAGTTTGTAAAGAAAGAACTGGTTAGAGGTATTCCTCAAGTGGAGTTTTCTAAGGATAGACTGTGTGATGCTTGCCAAAAGGGAAAGCAAATCAAAGCATCATTCAGAAAGAAGCTTGATTCAACAATTGCAGAACCTTTACAACTGCTACACATGTATTTTTTTGGACCAGTCAATGTGTTGTCCATCTCAAGGAAAAGATTTTGCCTCATAATTGTAGATGATTTCTCAAAGTTCTCTTGGACATATTTCCTAAAGTATAAAGATGAGGCTAGTGAAATCATCATCAATCATATAAGGCAAGTCAACAATCATCCTGATTTCAAAGTTAGAAGAATCAGGAGGGACAATGGAACCAAGTTCAAGAATTCAGTCATGAGAGCATTTTGTGAAGAGAATGGGATTATGCATGAGTTTTCAGCAGCAAGAACACCACAACAAAATGGAGTAGTATAAAGAAAGAACAGATCACTTATTGAAGCTGCAAGGACAATGCTTGAAGAATCAAAGTTACCAACATACCTCTAGGCTGAAGCTGTAAATACTACATGCTATACTCTGAATATTTCTTTAGTTAATTAAGCAAAATGCATGACTCCCTATTAATTGTTCAAGAACAAGAAGCCAACTCTAAATTTTCTTCATGTCTTTGGCGGCAAATTTTATATCTTGAGAAATCAAACTGATCAAAATGGAAAGTTTGATGCTAAAGCAGATGAAGGAATTTTTGTTGGATATGTTGTTGGTAATGAAAGAGATATGTCCTAAGTCCAATCATGTATGAGGATTTATGAATAACTTTTATGTAATCTATTTTGATTTCATTGATATTAATAAAAGGCTTGTTTTGTTTTTATTGCGGGCTCTATCTATTTAAATGTTTAAATAAGATATACCACAGTTTAGAGTAAAGATTTTTATGGATTGTGATGAGATCATAATAATGAGACCTAAAAGATGATAACTCTAAATTTAAATAGTTCCTGGTCGTAGGATTACTAACTGGTAATTAATAATCCGCAAAGATTGGTACATACTATGCTTGCTTCATTATGAAGTATGTCTGTTCTCATAGACATTTGTGTGGTGATACTATAGCTAGTATGTAGGTGCTTATTATAGAATAAGTTCACTGAACATGACTCACACAACTAAACAACTGATGGAGTTCACTCACGTGTCAGCAGTTGTTCATATAGTGATAGTTGTACAAGTATCCTTAGACTTGAGGTCATCATAGTAATCTTGTGTACACTGAACTATGCTTTGGTTTAGTTCTTAGTCTCAAGGGACAATTATAAGGGCTCTACTGGGTATAGGAATTTGTACACGAAGATAGTGTATCATCAATAAAGGATCTACCCCTTCCAGTGTAGGAAGAGAATGTTCAATGCTGATCCACTTATGTTAGTTCGGGAATCTCTGGCCAGAGTGAATGAAATTAGAAAGGAGTTTCTAATTTACATTAAATAGAACTAAGCATAGTGAATGGGAAAGCAAGTGATTAAATAAGATAGGCTTGACACAAGTTCCATGCCTTGTATTTAATCGTGACATTGCAGGGTAGAAGGAATTAATTGCATGGTAACTACTCACTGAATAGGTTCTTGGTATTCTAAGCAGTGAATTCATATTATCCGGATAGTCGCGATATGCTGAGAAGTATCCCTCACGATGTAGAATAATTAATCATATTTAATGAATTAGAGAATTTATATAAATAATGATAAAATAGTTTTATTATTATTTATTTCTACTACCGGCTTAATATTGAACCTACAGGGTTACACCATAAAAGAGAATGATTTAATGGTGGAGGAATTAATTAATAATGGCTGATAATTATTTATTTATGAAATAAATAATTAATTGGCAAATTTAATAATTGATTAAATGAGATTTAATTGATTATAAATTAATTAAGAAAAGGTTCTTAATATTATTAATTAAGAATTTAATTTTTGGAAATTAAATCAAGTGAGAGAATTATTTCTAAAGAGTTTAGAAAAAAAGATTAATAATTAAAAGATGTTTTAATTATTAGTGAGAATAATAAAGGGTTAATAATAATAATATTTTATGGGAAAATTTTTAACTGAAAATTTTGCCTATAAATATACTATTATAAACCCTATTTTTGCCTCAACCAAAAAGATTTACAAAATCCTAATTCTCTCCATCTCCTCCTCCTTCATTACATCGTTTTCTTGGTGGATACCGGTGGAGTGCTTCACACTTGAGGAGCAGCTGCTAAGGATCTCGGTTCATCATTCTTGGATCGCTATTAAAGACCTCCATCTTTCCATTAACATAAAGCTTCTTAAGGTAAACATACTGAACTACGAATTAAATATTATTTTTCGCATGGATCCTGCGGAGGGTTTCGTTTTTTTTTTAAGATTAAATTTACGTTTTTGCTGCGTTTAGGTGCTAAAAACCCTTCAATGGCATCAGAGCTACTTGCGAAAAGTTTTTAATTCGTTTATGTGTTTAACTGTTTTTGATATATGAGCATGTACGTGATTCACCATGATTTGATGTAGATATAATATGCTTATATATGTATGGTTTTGAATATATGATATTCATGTGAGTTGTATAATCATAAGATGATTATGTAATCTGTATATATACTGATATATACATGATTTATGTTTGTTCTAATTATGAGAATCATATTAGATACAGATTCTGAATTGGCTGCTGTAGATTTGCTGAAATCTGGGTCTGGTGTCCGATTTACGCAAACGAATACACTATTCCATAGGTAAACGAGCGTCTGAACAAAACTGATAGCAAATGCTATCAACGACTCGTCTGTAAGGCGTTTGACGTCGTTTACTTCCCGTAAACAGTTATTCTTGTTTTTCTGATTTGATTCTGATTTTTGTCATATTTTCTGTTTATGATTAGATCATGGATAATATGATATGTTAAGATCAGATTATATGTTTTAACATGATTTTATATGTTGTATGAGCATGGTGGATGGTTATGGCCTTTCGACCTTAGTGTAATGGTTTTGGTTTTGGTTTTAAATACGACTTGCATGTCGTCAATCTTTGTAATCATAAATCTCGAATGTAACTCGAGTTATTCTTGTAAGTTCATTAGATTAGTTTTACTTTCAATCATGTAATGTAATTGAAGACTCAAGAAGGCTATCCAATGGAGGTGATACAAAGAAGAAGACGAGGCATACAAGAAGTCTAAACAAAGAAGAAGACTTATGTAATAAGTAGTTGTACTTATTTCCATCACCATATTAGATTGACCTTGATCTTTATCATGAGCATGATAAAGATCACATAGGATGGGGCCATAACCAAACACATTTACTTTATTGCACTTTACATTTACTTGTTTATTTAATTTTATATATGAGATATATGCCTATGTTTACCATGCGATGATAGATTTAGGTGAACTTAAATCAATATAAGGCGTGCTCTAGAAAATCTAGAATATGAATCGTTTCTTGCCTTAACAATAAATATTATGAATACGATCATGAGATTCTTGTATTTATGAAACACGTAATTGAATATGAATTTTCAATATTGAGAGAAAGGATGATTCTGTCAACAATAGATTTCTATCTGTAAGAAAGGGTTATTAAGTGACGCCTCTTGACAATGCTCCACCCGATCTGGGAATCATCTGATTATCGATTATTGATTTGAAATATTTAATTTAAAAGGAAGAATCTCTTTATAATATAATTATGATTGTAACGTAATATAATCCCTCTAAAATTAAATAATATCAAGTAGTAATTGGCCAATGACACAACGGGCTTGTGTCGGTCATAGCCTTCCAACATGGTAGAAAATGGTTCTAATTTTTAAATCATTGTCGTTTCGTGCTACAGCCTAGGGCTTTGATTTCGAAATAAGAAATACTTGTCTATTACATAGAGATGTGTACATTGAATTAGAATCTAAAGGTCGGTACGTGCTACAGCCGTGGGCCGTTGGAGACTGATTCAATTGTACGAAATGTTGGGTTAGACTTGACTGAGAATATTGAGTTTGTTGTGCCACAGCCGTGACTCAATTATTCAAGAGGCTAAACTTATATTAGGGAATAATATAAGATGTAGTTGACAAAAGTTGTCTGCCTATTGAACATCACATGACGTTTCATGCCACAGCCGAGGTTGTATGATGGAATGTAGGATCCCTATTCCCACTAGCATTATGAATGCTTAATTTTCACTTAGGGGGTTGAAAAAATTAGATAAAGTAGTGGGAGACACTTATGAATAAAGACCCGATTCATATAGTGTTTTGAAATGAAATTGAATATTTTCTAAGTGTTGTTATGTGTTTATCATTTACAGATTTACTATATTCGTCATGTCTTCTGCACTATCACTCCGGAGCATACTAGATGCTCACAAGTTGACTGGTCCTAATTTAGCTGTTTGTTCTTACTGTAACAAGTTGGAGCACTGGAAGAGGAACTGCAAGGTTTACCTTGCAGAATTGAAGAAGAAGAAGGGTAGTAAGACTACCGCTTCTGATTCAGGCATGTTCATGATCTAAGTTAATATGTCACTAGGTCAAATTTCTACTTGGCTATTAGATACCGCCTGTGGTTCTCATATTTGCAATTCGTTGCAAGGACTAAAGGGAAGTAGGACTCTTGAAAAAGATGAGGTGATTCTACGTATGGGCAATGGAGCAAGGGTTGCGGCCATATCTGTAGGATCATGTAGTTTACATATGCCTACGGGCAAGACTATTATTTTGAATAACTGTTATTACGTTCCCTCTATTGTGAGGAATATTGTTTCTATTTCTATGTTAGATGTGGATGGTTTTTCATTTATTATTAAGAATAATGAATGTTCTATCCTTAGAGATAATGTTCTTTTTGGACGTGGCATTTTAAATAATGGTCTGTATGTATGTGACGTAGAGCATGATTTACTTCAGATTGAACAAACTAATAAAAGAAAATGAGATGATGAAAATCTGACCTATTTATGGCACTGTAGGCTAGGTCATATTAGTGAAAATAGACTACGGACATTGCATAAGGAAGGGTTACTTGACCCCTTTGATTTTGAATCATATCCTACAAGCGAGTCTTGTCTATTGGGTAAAATGATCAAATCTCCATTTAGTGAACATGGAGAGAGGGCTACAGATTTGCTAGGATTGGTACACACAGATGTATGTGGACCAATGTCTACGTAAGCTATGGGTGGATTTTCGTACTTCATTACTTTCATAGATGATAGATCTAGATTCGGATATGTGTATTTGATGAAACACAAGTCTGAAGCCTTTGAAAAGTTCAAAGAATATAAACATGAAGTGGAGAAACAAACCAAACACAGTATTATAACTCTTTGATCAGATCGAGGTGATGAATACTTGAATGGAGAGTTTCTAGATTATCTTAAAGAAAATGGTATAGTATCCCAGTGGACTCCTCCATATACTCCACAGTTAAATGGGGTATCTGAAAGGAGAAATTGAACTTTGTTAGACATGGTTCGGTCCATGATGAGCTATGCGAATCTTCCAGTATTCCTATGGGGTTCTGCATTGGAAACCTCAGCATATTTATTGAATAAGGTGTCTTCCAAATCTGTTCCTCAAACACCATATGAGATATGGAAAGAAAGGAAACCGAGTCTTAAACACGTTAAGATTTGGGGATGTCCAGCTTATGTCAAGAAAGTTGACCTAGATAAGCTGGAATCTCGATCTGTAAAATGTAATTTTGTCGGATATCCTAAAGAGACTTTGGGGTATTACTTTTACACCGATCATCGGGTGTTTGTCTCCAGGCATGCTACCTTCTTGGAAAAGCAGTTTATCCTTGAAGGAAACAGTGGGAGCAAAATTGAACTTCATGAAGTTCAAGAAGCACAAACTACTACGGATCAAGTGGAAACACCTGTTCAGACTGAACAACCTTCTGTGGAATAGCCAATTCGTAGGACAGGGAGAGTGTCTCGCCAACCTGAGAGGTATTATGGCCTTGTCATTGAGAATGGAAATGAGTTGTCAATCATTGATGATGATGATCCTGTGACCTATAATGAGGCTATGAGCAGTGTTGACTCAAAGAAATGGCATAGTGCCATGAAATCCGAAATGGAATCTATGTATACCAACCAAGTATGGACTCTGGTTGAGGCGCCTGAAGGTGTTAAGCCTATTGGGTGCAAGTGGGTATACAAAAGAAAGATTCGAGCAGATGGCCAGGTGGAGACCTATAAGGCCAGGCTCGTGGAAAAAGGATTCAAACAAAGGCAATGGATTGACCTTGATGAAACTTTTTCTCCTGTAGCCCTGTTAAAATCAATTCGGATTTTGCTTGTGATTGCTGCTTACTACGACTATGAGATCTGACAAATGGACGTGAAAACGGCCTTCCTCAATGGGGAACTTGAGGAGGAAGTGTATATGACACAGCCAGAGGGTTTTCTTTCCAAGGGAAATGAACACCTAGTGTGTAAGCTACTGTGAACCATATATGATTTAAAGCAAGCTTCTCGTAGATGGAACATTCGTTTTGATGAGACAATCAAAGAGTTTGGTTTTATCAAAAACATAGATGAACCATGTGTCTACAAGAAGGTTAGTGGGAGTGCGGTAACATTTCTTGTATTGTATTTGGATGACATACTTCTTATAGGAAATGATATACCGATGCTATAATCAGTCAAAGTATGGCTATCAAAGAACTTCACCTTGAAGGACTTGGGAGAAGCATCCTACATTCTTGGTATGAAGATCTATAGAGATAGATCTAGAAGAATGATAGGTCTTACCCAGGGTACATACATCCAGAAAGTGCTTAAAAGGTTTAGCATGGAAAACTCCAAAAGAGGTCTCATACCGATGAGCCATGGAGTGTCGCTTTCCGAAAAAATGTTTCCTAAGACACCCGAGGAAAGAGAGCGTATGAGTAAGATTCCTTATGCTTCAACAATAGGATCTATCATGTACGTGATGTTGTGTACAAGGCCTGATGTTGCTTATTCAATTAGTGTGACGAGCAGATATCAGTCCAATCCATTTGAAGACCACTGGAAAGCAGTGAAAAACATCCTTAAGTACTTGTGAAGGACTCAAGAAATTTTTCTTGTTTTTGGTGGTGAATCTGAGTTGAAAATAGAGGGTTATACTGACTCTAGTTTTCAATCAGAAAGTGATAGCAAATCCATGTCAGGGTACGTGTTTACTCTGAGTGGTGGTGCAATTCAGATTGTTGAAAGAGGAGATGTCAACGTCGAGAAAGTTGACACACATAACAACGTAGCAGACCCACTCACAAAGCCACTTTCTCAGAGTCACTTTGATTGTCATAAAGACAAGATGGGTATTAGATACCAGAGTGATTGGCTTTAGTACAAGTGGGAGATTGAAAGAGATATGTCCTAAGTCCAATCATGTATGAGGATTTAGGAATAACTTTTATGTAATCTGTTTTGATTTCATTGATATTAATAAAAGGCTTGTTTTGTTTTTATTGCGGCTCTATCTATTTAAGTGTTTAAATAAGATATACCACAGTTTAGAGTAGAGCTTTTTATGGATTGTGATGAGATCATAATAATGAGACCTAAAAGATGATAACTCTAAACTTAAATAGTTCCTGGTCGTAGGATTACTAACTGGTAATTAATAATCCACAAAGATCGGTACATATTATGCTTGCTTCATTATGAAGGATGTCTGTTCTCATAGACATTTGTGTGGTGATACTATAGCTAGTATGTAGGTGCTTATTATAGAATAAGTTTACTGAACATGACTCACACAGCTGAACAAATGATGGAGTTCACTCACGTGTCAGCAGTTGTTCACATAGTGATAGTTGTACAAGTATCCTTAGACTTGAGGTCATCATAGTCATCTTATGTACACTGAACTATGCTTTGGTTTAGTTCTTAGTCTCAAGGGACAATTATAAGGGCTCTACTGGGTATAGGAATTTGTACACAAAGATAGTGTATGATCAATAAAGGATCTACCCCTTCCAGTGTAGGAAGAGAATGTTCAATGCTGATCCACTTATGTTAGTTCAGAAATCTCTGGCCAGAGTGAATGAAATTAGAAAGGAGTTTCTAATTTACATTAAATAGAACTAAGCATAGTGAATGGGAAAGAAAGTGATTAAATAAGATGGGCTTGACACAAGTTCCATGCCTTGTATTTAATCGTGACATTGCAGGTTAGAAGGAATTAATTGCACGGTAACTACTCACTGAATAGGTTCTTGGTATTCTAAGCAGTGAATTCGTATTATCCAGATAGTCGCGATATGCTGAGAAGTATCCCTCACGATGTAGAATAAATATGATTAATTAATTAATCGTATTTAATGAATTAGAGAATTTATATAAATAATGATAAAATAGTTTTATTATTATTTATTTCTACTATCGGCTTAATATTGAACCTACAGGGTCACACCATAAAAGAGAATGATTTAATGATTTAATTAATAATGGCTGATAATTATTTATTTATGAAATAAATAATTAATTGGAAAATTTAATAATTGATTAAATGAGATTTAATTGATTATAAATTTATTAAGAAAAGGTTCTTAATATTATTAATTAAGAATTTAATTTTTGGAAATTAAATCAAGTGAGAGAATTATTTCTAAAGAGTTTAGAAAAAGGATTAATAATTAAAAGATGTTTTAATTATTAGTGAGAATAATAAATGGTTAATAATAATAATATTATATGGGAAAATTTTCAGCTGAAAATTTTTCCTATAAATATACTATTATAAACCCTATTTTTGCCTCAACCAAAAAGATCTACAAAACCCTAATTCATTCCATCTCCTCCTCCTTCATTACATTGTTTTCTTGGTGGATACCGGTGGAGTGCTTCACACTTGAGGAGCAGCTGCTAAGGATCTCGGTTCATCGTTCTTGGATTGCTATTAAAGACCTCCATCTTTCCATTAACGTAAAGCTTCTTAAGGTAAACATACTGAACTACGAATTAAATATTATTTTTCGCATGGATCCTGCGGAGGGTTTCGGTTTTTTTTAAGATTAAATTTACGTTTTCGCTGCGTTTATGTGCTAAAAACCCTTCAGGTAAAGCATACAGAGTCTACAATCTGAGAACCAACATTGTTATGGAATCAATACATGTTGTGTTTGATGATAAAAAGATTTAAGGACTACAAGATAGAGATTACCATGAGAGCCTCAAATTTGATAATGTGGAGATGGTTAGTGATGACAGTGATGATGAAAGTGATCAAGAAACTACAACTAAGGATAGTGCAGAAAAATCTACAACCAATGAAGCTAATAACTCAACATCCATCGAGTTACAAAATGCTTCATCCGTCGACAAACAATCTGCATCATCTATCGGGAGACAATCAACTTCATCCGTCGGAACTCAAAATACACCATCCGTCGGGTCATCAAAAGAAGCTGAAAGTCAAAACAGATCACTTACAGAAAGTTCCTCTTTCTCAAATCATAGATTTACAAACTCAGGGGGAGTTTCTAATAATCAAAACTCAATCACACATCAAGACAACAATGAGGCCTCTTCATCTAGAGCTAATCTACCTCAACAAAGAAAATGGACAAAGAATCACCCCTTTGAGCTCATCACTGGTGATGTATTTTCTAGATTTCAAACAAGGAGAGCAACTCAAAAAGAATGTCTATATAGCAGTTTTCTATCTAAGGAAGAACCAAAGAAGGTAGAAGAAGCTTTGTTGGATCCTGATTGGATTTTAGCTATGCAGGGGGAGCTAAACCAATTTGAAAGGAATAATGTTTGGAAGCTGGTACCCAAGCCTAAAGGAAAGAATCCAATAGACACCAAATGGGTATTCAGAAACAACATGGATGAAAATGGCATAGTAGTCAGGAACAAAGCTAGATTGGTTGCTAAAGGCTATTGTCAACAAGAAGAATAGATTTTGATGAAACCTTTGCTCCTGTTACAAGACTTGAAGCCATCAGAATCTTCTTAGCCTATGTAGCCCATGCCAATTTCAAGGTCTATCAAATGGATGTCAAGAGTGCTTTTCTAAATGGAGATTTAGAGGAGGAAATCTATGTTAGTCAGCCTCCTGGTTTTGAAGATCTGAATCTACCTGATCATGTATACTATCTTTTGAAAGCACTCTATGGATTGAAGCAAGCACCTAGAGCCTGGTATAACACTTTGTCAAAATTTCTTTTAGAGAATCACTTCACTAGAGGTACTGTAGACAAAAATTTATTCTTTAGAAATGTTAATGACTCTAGCATACTTGTTCAAATTTATGTAGATGACTACAGATGAAAAACTTTGCAAAAAGTTTGCCAAATTGATGCAAAGTAAGTATGAAATGAGCATGATGGGAGAACTAACTTACTTTCTTGGTTTGCAAGTTAAGAAAGTTCATGATGGAATATTCATTAGTCAAACTAAATACATTTATGATCTTTTAAAGAAGTTTAAACTAATGGATTGCACATCTGCAAAAACTCCCATGGCCACTGCAACTAAACTTGAATTAAACACTATTGAAAAGTATGCGGACATTTCAAGTTATAGAGGCATAATTGGTTCACTTCTATACTTAACAGCTAGTAGGCCAGATATAATGTTTGCTACATGTCTTTGTGCTAGATTTCGGGCTGATCATAGAGAATCTCATTTAATTGCTATTAAGAGAATTTTCAGATATCTCAAAGGTACACCAAAACTTGGCATTTGGTACCCTAGATATTCTGGTTTTGATCTAACTGGTTATTCAGATGCAGACTATGCAGGTTGTAGAATTGATAGAAAAAGTACAACAGGAACCTGTCAATTTCTAGGATACAAGCTTGTGTCCTGGTTCAGTAAAAAGCAAAATTCAGTTTCTACTTCTACAGCAGAAGCTGAATATATTGCTGCTGGCAGTTGCTGTGCACATATTTTGTGGATGAAAAACCAATTGCTAGACTATGGTCTGCAAGTGGAAAGAATCTCTATTTTTTGTGATAACACAAGTGCAATTGCCATCACTGAGAATCCAGTACAACATTCAATATCAAAGCACATAGACATCAAGTACCACTACATAAGGGAACATGTAATGAAAGGTACTGTGGAACTACATTTTGTTCCAAGTGAAATACAGCTTGCATATATATTTACCAAGCCACTGGATGAATCCACCTTTTCAAGGTTGGTAAGTGAGTTAGGTATACTTAATTACTCTTGAATCTTTTCAGATATTTTGCAAGTTGTAATGCAGCCAGCAATTTAATTGACTTTTCAGTCCTGTATGAAGTTTTGGCTAAGTCAAATTTTACATCCCGATGGATGATCATTATCCATCGAGTTCGATCATCCGTCGGAATACAATTTGTTAATAAAATCAATTATTTTTCTGGAATTTTCATAACTCGACGGATAACTGTTTATCCTCATCCGTCGAATTGTCTAAATCCTAGCCGTTAATTTTCTGAACATTATCCATCGAGTATACTTACAGTTTGTAAGCATAACACGACGGATAATTGATGGAATTTTTACAGTTTATTTTATTTTAACGGCTATTTGGGCAATTTTTATTGGTCACTTTATTTCACTTTATTATTTTTTGACAGTTTTTTTGGGGATATAAAAGCAGAATTCATTTTCATTTCTTTTCTTTTATCATTCTCAATTCATCTGCTCTAACTTTTTTTTTCTCAAAAGAAATTACCCCCTCTCTCTGCAATTTTTACTCTCCAATACTGGCACCAGTCGTCAAAATCATGTCTCAAACTGGCTTTATCTATGAGAAAAACAATTTCACGGCTCTAGTGAACAAGGAGATTTAACAGTCTGGCGACTACCATAAAATGATGGATTTTGTGCAAAGCTGTAAGCTCAAATATGCCATGCTAGAGCCTCCCACTATCTACTGTGAGGTTGTGGTGGAAATATGGACGACTGCATTGTACAACTCAACTGACAAGACCATCACTTTCACTATTAAAGGTAAGGAATTATGTGTTAATAGTGACATTGTTAAAGCATGCTTTAGGATTCCTGATAATATTGTCTCTACTCCACACACAGACACTGATATTATTAACATGTTAAAATCCATGGGCTATGCACTCACCATCTCTAAATTAAGTGAAATTAGGAGGTTGGGTCTTAAGAAAGAATGGAGTTTCCTGTGTGATGTAGTCACTAAAGTATTTTCTGGAAAAATTAGCAATTTTGATTCTGTTAATATCTCCATGCTCAACATGCTTTACATGCTAGTAACTGATAAATACTTCAATTTTAGTGATCTAGTCTTGTTTGAGTTGGGGTTTAAGTTAGGGGAGCTTAATAAGAGGGGTAAGAGTGTTTATTATTCTATATTTTTCATGATGCTTGCTAACCACCTCTCTGAGGATATTGTGCTTGAGAACCCAACCAACAAGTTAAACTGTTGGGTTCAAGAAAGAAGAATTATTGCATATCTCAATAGAGTAGATCACCACAAAGAGGTGCCACTCTTCTACTTTCCAGTAATGGAGGCACCTCGGGTAAGTAAGGTAATTTCAACTGTCCCTAATCTTCCAACCTCAAAGATTTCTTTGCCTTCTAGTGTAGCAGTGGAATCTGTGTCAATGACCAGACAGATGCCTACCCAAGCTACCAAAACCAAAGTTTCAAAACCAAAGACAAAGAAAGCCCCCTCTGGTGTCTCTCAAAAGATGCCAGTTATAAAATCCACTAAACACAAAGAGGGGAGTGTGTTAGGAATATATATATTAGTTTGATGATAAGTTAAACAAAACACTTAAGTAGAAATCTAGTATTTGTAGCCTCAACGGATAAGACCATCTTGGCTATCCGTTGAAGGAGTAGCTTTACTTAGCAATAAGTTTAGTATTGTAGCACATTTCATTCTCTGGTTTCAAGTTGTAATTCTTAGATGTTGTAGGAAATTATCAGTCATGTTGACTACTAATGGATATACAAATAGGAGGGCTAATTGTAAATATTTCATGCCTTGTAATTTTGTATAAGTGAAGAAGTATCAACGGATATTGAAGACCTTCAACGGATAAGAAACAAAGCTTCAACGGATGTCTCTAATGCTTCAACGGATAATATCCATCAACGGATAAGTGCTTCAACGGATAAAGACTTCAACTGATAATGCATCAACGGATAAAGTTTCAACGGATAAAGCCTCAACGGATAAGGCATCAACGGATGAAAGCTTCAACGGATGCTTAGTTCATTAGCAGTTGATAGTGACAATTCACAAGCTGACAGAGGCACATGGGTTGACAGAGACAAACTGGAATATGGAAGCCTCTAAGAGGAATCAAGAAAATGCAGCGTTTCCATTCTGATGCAAACAAGGAAGTATTCAAAAATTCACAGATTATCCTAGATTGCATTGGATAGAGAAATGAAGAAGAAACATGTGAAGAATCTTTTCAATTGTATTTTACAATTTTGTCTTCACTTGTAAACTTGGTGATATATAAACCAAGTAGCAGCTAGTAATTAGATAAGAATTTTCCTGAGCTGTTTAGAAATATCCAGAGAGAAAATCATCTAGTTTGTACTAGGAAGCAGCTGTGATTTAATTCTTTGAATCACAGATTTTCTGAAATAACACATCTCTGGTGGAACAACAAATCCACCAGAAAAGTTTTTAAGTTCTTTGTGTTCTTTACATTTGTGTTTGAATATATATCTGTCTGTATCAGCTTCAAGCAATTCACACACATTTGTTCACTTAAACACTTAGCCTTAGAACCTACTCAAAACTTGAAAAAGTTTTGAGATTTACATTCAACCCCCCTTCTGTAAATCTCATTGTTAGTCCACTGGGAATAACAATTGGTATCAGAGCAAGCTCTTAACATTCAAAGAGTTTAAAGATCTATTCTGCTAACATCATGAGTAAGAAGGATATTGGTGTAAAAATTCCAATCCTGGAAAGAGATAACTATCATCACTGGAAAGTGAAGATGCATTTACATCTTCTCTCTCAAGATGAAAGCTACATCAACTGCATTGAAAATGGTCATCACATCCCACACAAGGTGGCCACAGCTGCTACTGCAACGGTTGTTGTTGGACAATCTATTCCCAAGCCAAAGGCAGAATGGACTGTTGAGGATATTGAAGAGGTCCACAAGGACAAGAAAGCCATGAACATTCTGTTTAATGGCCTGGATCAAGATATGTTTGATAATGTCATCAACAGCCAAACTGCTAAGGAAATTTGGGATACTGTGCAGCTTATCTGTGAAGGCACTGAGCAAGTTAGAGAAAATAAAATGCAGCTTCTCATTCAACAGTATGAATATTTTCACTTTGAAGAAGGAGAATCATTGAATGATACCTTCAACAGATTTCAGAAACTATTGAATGGATTAAAGCTGTATGGGAGAGTGTACCAAGTCAAGGACTCAATTTTAAAATTTCTAAGGTCTCTACCAAAGGAATGGAAGCCTATGACTGTTTCTCTAAGAAATTCTCAAGATTATAAGGACTTCACACTTGAAAGATTATATGGAATTTTGAAGACTTATGAACTTGAGATGGAGCAAGATGAGCTGTTGGAAAAGGGAAAGAGAAAAGGAGGATCAGTTGCACTTGTAGCTGACAGTGAAAAAGTTGAAGCCAGGAATGAGGAAAAGACAATGTCAAGTCTCAAAATTGGCACAAGCAAATCAGAATCAAGCAGGGGTAAAGAGCAAGTTGTTGAGGATGAAGACAATTCCAGTCAGGATGAATCTGATGATATTGATGAACATCTGGCCTTTCTGTCCAGGAGGTTTGCAAAGATGAAGTTTAGGAAAAACACAAAATTCACTAAGCCAAACAAAAACATGGTGGACAAATCAAAGTTCAAATGTTACAACTGTGGCATTAGTGGACACTTTGCAAGTGAGTGTAGGAAGCCAAATTCTGATAAAAAGAAATTTGAGCAAGTTGATTACAAAAAGAAGTATTTTGATTTGCTCAAACAAAAGGAAAGAGCTTTTCTCACTCAAGATGATTGGGCAGCAGATGGGGTCAATGAAGATGATGATGTGGAATATGTCAACCTAGCCCTGATGGCTAATTCTGATGAAAATGAAACTAGTTCATCAAGCAACCAGGTAATTACTACCGATCTCTCTCAGCTTTCTAAACATGAATGCAATAAAGCCATAAATAATATGTCCAATGAATTATATCATTTGCGTGTTTCCCTTAAATCACTAGCTAAAGAAAATACTATGATAGGAATGCTGTGTTAGAGAATCAGGTAATTGAGCTTGAAAAGATTAGACTTAAATGCTTGACTGTTGAGAGTGAACTAGAAGAAGCTGTTAAGAAAGTAGAAATTCTTTCTAAATAGTTAGAAAGTGAGCAAGAGGTAATCAAGGCCTGGAAAACATCTAGGGATGTTAGTGTTCAAATTGCCAAGGTTCAGGGAATTGAATCATTCTGTGAGGATGCCTGGAAGAAAAACAAAAAGGAGTTAGAATTAATTGATGGATTGTCAACGGATGTGGAATCAACGGATGATGAAAGTAATCTGTTGAAGGAAGAAAAGGAGCATCCGTTGAAGGCTCATCAATTAAAATAGGCAAGTAATTTTAAAAATAAAAACCTTAATAAGAAGAATGATTCAACTCTCAAGAACTTTGTCAAAGAAGGAGCTAGCACATCCAAAGATGCCGGTAAGGTGAATATAGGACACATGACTTTAGATCAGCTGAGAAATAGGCTTAAGTTGGTTGAGGATAAGAAGGAAACTAAAAGAAAATCTAAAAGAAATGGGAAGGTAGGGATTAATAAACATAACAATTACACACCTGATAGGTATGCTCCTAGAAAAAGCTGTGTGCATTGTAAAAGTGTCAATCACCTATCTGATAATTGCAAATCTGTTAAAAATACTCCCATGCCTTCAAATCCCTCCATGTCTAACATGTCTATGTCACCTCTGCATACTATGCCTGTTATGTCTCATCAGAATCCCCATGCACATTTTGCAAACATGCCATATATTAATAATCCTTATTTTACTGCATTTAGAATGCCTCAAATGTCATACAATGTGCCTATGTGGAATAACATGTTTGCACAATCTATGCCTTATCAATCAAATGTGCTAAATGATTCTGTGACTAACACTACACTTCAACCAACCACATCTGAGATCAAGGTTGACCCAAAGTTACCTAAGTCAAAAGATGCAGGAGGAATAAAGTCTAGGAAAAAGACTAACAAGGCTGGACCCAAGGAAACTTGGGTACCAAAATCAACTTGATTGATTTTGTTGTGTGCAGGGACAAAGAAGGAATCTATGGTACTTGGACAGTGGCTGTTCAAGACACATGACAGGAGATTTCACCCTGCTCACAGAATTTAAGGAGAGAGCTGGCCCTAGCATAACCTTTGGATATGACAGCAAAGGATTCACTATGGGATATGGCTTGATTTCAAAAGAAAATGTCATCATTGATGAAGTTGCATTGGTTGATGGTCTCAAACACAACTTATTGAGCATCAGTCAACTATGTGACAGAGGAAATACTGTTTCCTTCAATTCTGAAGCCTGTATTGTCACAAGTAAAAAGGATAATAAAGTGGTTCTAACTGGAGTTAGAAAAGGGAATGTGTACTTAGCTGACTTCAACTCTACAGATGCAAAATCAATTACTTGTCTTTTCAGCAAAGCAAGTGCAGTTAAAAGTTGGCTATGGCACAAGAAGCTGTCCCATTTGAATTTCAAGACAATGAATGATCTAGTCAAAAAGGACTTAGTTAGAGGAATGCCTCTAGTGGAATTCACAAGGGATGGACTGTGTGATGCTTGCCAGAAAGGAAAGCAAGAGAAAGTATCATTCAGTAAGAAGCTTGAATCTGCAATTGATGAACTATTACAACTGCTGCACATGGATCTTTTTGGACCAGTAAATGTATTGTCAATTTCAAGGAAAAGATATTGCCTAGTGATTGTTGATGATTTCTCTAAGTTTTCATGGGTCTATTATCTTGGATCAAAGGATGAAGCTAGTGAAATCATTATCAATCATATCAAGCAAGTCAACAATCATCCTGATTTTAAAGTAAGGAATATTAGGAGTGACAATGGAACCGAGTTCAAGAATTCAACCATGAAGTTGTTCTGTGAAGAAAATGGGATCATGCATGAGTTCTCAGCTGCAAGGACCCCACAACAAAATGGTGTGGTGGAAAGGAATAACAGATCACTAATTGAAGCTGCAAGGACAATGCTTGAAGAGTCAAAACTCCCAACCTACTTTTGGGCTGAGGCTGTTAACTGTGCATGTTACACTCAGAATATTTCTCTAATCAATCAGGCAAAAGGCATGACTCCCTATCAATTATTCAAGAGAAGAAAACCAACTTTAAACTTTCTGTTTGTCTTTGGTTGCAAATGTTACATCCTAAGGAATCAATCTGATCATAAAGGAAAGTATGATGCAAAGGCTGATGAAGGAATATTTGTTGGTTATTCTACTGGAAAATCATATAGGGTCTACAATCTAAGAACCAACATTGTCATGGAATCTGTGCATATTGTGTTTGATGATAAAAAGATTGATGGACTAACAGATGAGGGACATCATGAAGGACTCAAATTTGACAACATTGAGATATATTATGATGATAGTGAAGATGAGAATGATGAAGAAGGCATCTCAAGAAGAATTCAGAATCTGCCTTTGGATAATGCACAGAATGCTACATCCATTGAAAGTCATAATTCAGCTTCCGTTGAAAGAAGCAATGCAGCATCTGTTGAAAGATAAAGTGCATCATCCGTTGAAGTTCATAATGAAGCATTCGTTGATCACAGTCTATCAACGGATAATCAATTCACTTCATCAGTTGATAGAGCTCCCAATTCCTTTCAAAGGATCAGCAACTCAGGGGGAGTTTCAACCAATTAACATTCTATCTCACATCATGGCAATACTGAGGCAACCTCATCTAGAGCTAATCTACCACCTCAAAGGAAGTGGACCAAGAATCACCCTTTTGAACTGATCATTGGTGATGCTACATCTAAACTGCAAACTAGAAGGGCCACTCAAGATGAATGTTTGTATAGTAGCTTTCTATCACAGGAGGAACCTAAGAGAGTGGAAGAAGCTCTATTGGATCCAGATTGGATTTTAGCAATGCAAGAGGAGCTAAACCAATTTGAAAGGAATAAAGTATGGAAGCTGGTACCCAAGCCAAAGAACAAGAGTTCTATTGACACAAAATGGGTATTCAGAAACAAGATGGATGAAAATGGCATTGTCATAAGGAATAAAGCCAGATTGGTTGCTAAAGGCTACTCTCAACAAGAGGGAATAGATTTTGATGAAACATTTGCTCCAGTTGCCAGACTTGAAGCCATCAGAATCTTTCTAGCCTATGCAGCTAATGCCAATTTCAAAGTCTATCAAATGGATGTCAAGAGTGCATTTCTAAATGGGGAATTGGAGGAAGAAGTTTATGTAAGCCAACCTGTGGCGCCCTCCAAACCCGGGTCAGAAGTTTGGGGTCCACACACACACCTTAATTATAACCTGCTTATAACAATAATAATGATAATAATAATATATGCAGTGACCCTACTTACCAACCACCACATACCGCAACAGGTTAAAGTATGCACACAAGCCAAACACACTAATATATTACAAACCGTTCAAATCCCAACTACTTCAAACTCAAACTGAGTATTAAACGTTATTACAAACTTTTACAAACTTAAATTATTCCAAAAGAAGCCTACTAGCTCCGCTTTCTCAACCTGAACCCCTAGCTCTCGCGCTGGATTGGGGATCCTCTTTACCAATTGGTTCCTTTTTAACTGGAAAGAATCTAAACAACATCGCAAAAATGAGCTAACTAGCTCAGCAAGTCACAATGACAAAACTGAGAATAATGATCATCAGATGAATATAATTATGATATCAAGTGAACAATGGATTATGATTTAGAATTGGATATTATACTTTTAATTTAAAAACCAAGGTTAGGCTGCTGATCAGTCACGCACTAACCCCGAGTAAGGCACACAACATTGCTCTAACTACTGGATCCAAGGCTCACATTGGCCTAACTTGACCATTATATGGTCTGACCACGAATCTGGTCCTCAATTTTATAAAAACAATCCAATTCTAACATAATAACAGAATATGCAATAATAAACAATAACCGAAATCATTAATAATAATAAATGTTTAACAATGAAAGGGTTTCAATCCTTGTAAGGATCAATAAGGCAATTTAAAAGCTTGGATGCTGGGTAATGAAAGAATTGAATAACAAAGGAATCAACGTTTCAAGGTTTCAAGGATTTGGTCTTTCCAAGTAATAGATACCATGGGTTGAGTATATAATAGTTCATTTCAGTGTTTGGTATTTAGTTTGTATGTATTTGTGGAGTAGTATCGTAGATTCGTGGTTCTTGTTTGGGTATACAATAATCAATGGATTAGAAAAAATATGATTCATGGCTCAAGAATAATAACTGAAATCAGGATTTAGGTTTCTGTGCTTCAAAGCACTTGCAATATCACAGGATTATCAAGTACTACAATATCTCGAGAAAGTTCAGAACACTTGCCTGATATTAGCTTACTACACTGCACTCGTTTCCAATCACAACCGTCTTACTCTTCAACTATCTGTTTCCTTTTCTTATGTCTTTCCTCTTCTGCTCACATATCATAAGCATCTATCAATAATTTACTCATGGAATTCTATTCAACACATACTTCTATCTACCCTTCGTTTTACCCAAATCCGATTGACGGATTGAAAGTTATGCAATAATCAAGTAAACACCGAATATATAGACCGATAGTCAATTAACAAGTCACATATAGCACATAATACATCACGTAATCAATGATATAATATTTATAAAGAAGTATCGGGTCATAAATAGGCTTTCTGGTATTTAAAATAATTTTTAAAACATTTTTCGGAATTAAAACGGGTCGTTGGATCAATTTCGGGTTAATAAACAGGGTTCGGTTGGCCCATTCTGGCTCCGAAATAATTTTAGAATAATTCTCGAGCCTTGGAAATAATTTAGAATAATATTTTAAAGCTCGAAACTATTTTTCAGAATTTTTAAATCATTTTTAAATAATTAAATCTAATTAAATAATTAATTAAATCAATTAATAATTAATTAAATCAATTAATTTTCGAATTAATTGACCAATTAATCAATTATAAATTAACTGAAATTAATTAACTAATTAATTTAGATTTATTTGTGAATTAAAAATAATTTTCAGAATTAAAATAATAATTTTTAGAATTTTCAGAATTTAAAAATGAATTTTTATAATAAAAATAAATAGGAAATATGATTTTTAAACATTCTATAAACAGGAATCCTAAATTTGCAAAGTCTGGAAACTTCAGGGACCTAACTGCATCGTTTTCAAAAGTTGGGGTACTAAACTGTAATTTTCCAGCCCTTCGCCGGAAAATAGTCGGGTTCGCCGGAGAACACGTTCCCGGCGTCCTCACACCACCAACACCTCCAGATCACATCTACACAACACCAGGAACACAACCATGCAATCAATTTATCCTAACAATCCCTGAGTTGGCCGGAATTTGGCCGTGAAGTTTTCCAGTTTCCGGCGAACATCGGAAAACTTCAAAACACAACTCCCTTCTCTACAGACCTCGTTGGTTCATGAAACTTATACGACTAGATTGCAAATTTCACAGAGAATACCACCCACTATAACACAACATCAATCTATCACAGAATAAGAAACCCCCAAATTTCAATTAAGAACATTTTTACGGGTTATAAACCCTAATTTTGAAATTCTAAAATTAAACCCACTTTTGAGCATTTTATTGAACTCCAAATCAGACGTATGACATATGAGAATCATCAGGAAAACAAGCTCTACAACATGCAATCATCAAATCATACTAACAATCATCCGAACAAAAATTCATATTTTTAATAAAATAAATTCGAAAATAAAGAAATTTTTAGAAAAATAACCTTGATTTCTGCAGTGAAACAAAGCTCAGAATCTGATAGAACACTTCAAATCCTTCGTTTTTGTTACTCAAGCTTTGAAAACAGAGATCGGTAACGCCTTCGTTTTGCTGTTTGATTCTTAGAACAGTTTATGTAATTAGGGCTTTTCTCTGAAAATTATATAATTATCTGTCTGCAAATGATTTTGATACGAAATAAAATATGGTAAAAGGCTATTTATAATTATGGAAAATTAGTATCCCGTTGGATCATTCCGGATATAAAACGGTAGGTTTATTTGTAAAAACTGATCCAAACGGTATCGGTTTTCGGGATAATTATCCAAATCAGTACAATTTATACTGCGGTCTTGGTCTCAGCGCCTGGTTACACGTATTACGAAGTGATTATTTGGGATAGTTTAATAAAAAGCTCCCGTTTATCGAAAATACGGGTTTTATTGATTTACCGAAACGAATATTGTATCGAAAATGTTGCGCCGGGACCCGCGCAGGACAAACCGTACGCCGGATCAAAAAAGTCGAAACATGGAATATGCTCGGAATATTATAATTAGGTTAGGAAGGAGTTCTCGAAAGAGTTTCGGGTTCCAAAAACGTAATAACGGGTGACGTCGGTTGGTTCCCGTTTTTATAAAATAGATTTTAATTACCGGGAAAAAGATTTTAGAAATTTTATATGATTCTTATAAATCCATAAACCAACATAAAAATAATTAGGAAGATATGACAATTATCTATATTTTATTTTGGACATATAAAAATTAAAATACTCAATTAATATTATTTTTGAATATTCAAGTACATATAACACTTAACAATTAGCTCATAGAATAGATACTGAACACACATAATAATTATATAATAGCAAAAATAATTACACAATATATCCCGGATATTACATCCTTCCCCCCTTAAAAGGATTCTGTCCTCAGAATCTCTAAGAAAACAAATGAGGGTACTTTTCTCTCATATCACTTTCTAACTCCCAGGTTGACTCTTCAACCTTTGGGTTTCTCCACAATACTCTTACTAACTTTACTACTTTATTTCTTAATACTTTCTCTCTTTCCTCTAGAATCTCTATCGGACTCTCTACATATGATAAATCTGCTTGAAGTTCTATTGGCTCATATTCTATTATATGCCTGGAGTCTGGATTATATTTCTTAAGCATTGATATGTGAAAAACATTGTGAATGTGCTTCATGTGCGGAGGTAACGCCAACTCGTAAGCTACCTTGCCAATACGCTTTAGGATTTCAAAAGGTCCGACATATCTTGGGTTTAGCTTCCCTTTCTTCCCAAACCTCGTTAGTCCTTTCCACGATGATACTTTCAATAATACCAAGCTTCCTTCTTCAAATTCCATGTCTTTTCTTGACTGGTCTGCATATTTCCTTTGACGATCTTGCGCGGCTATTAATCTTTTCTGGATAATTTCAACAACTTCCTTTGTCTGCTGCACCAATTCAGGTCCGAGTATTTTGCGTTCTCCTACTTCGTCCCAATATATTGGAGATCTACACTTGCGTCCATAAAGGGCTTCATAAGGTGGCATCCCAATACTGGCGTGATAACTGTTGTTATAAGCAAACTCTACCAGGGGTAAATGCTCGTCCCAACTTCCTTTGAAATCAATAGCACAAACACGTAGCATGTCCTCGATTGTCTGGATCATTCTTTCACTTTGGCCATCCGTTTGGGGGTGATAGGCTGTACTCATATTCATTCTTGTTCCCAAACATTCTTGAAAACTCTTCCAAAATCTTGAATTAAATCTTGGATCTCGATCAGATACAATAGACACTGGAACTCCATGACGAACTACAATTTCTTTCAAGTACATATGAACTAACTTGTCGAGCGAAAATCTTTCATTTATAGGCAGAAAATGAGCTGACTTGGTAAGTCTATCTACTATAACCCAAATGGCATCATGATTAGTCCTTGTCCTTGGTAATCCAACTATGAAATCCATGGTAATATGTTCCCACTTCCATTCTGGAATCTCCAATGGTTGTAGCAATCCGCTTGGTCTCTGATGCTCGGCTTTAACTCTCTGACAGGTATAGCATTTGCTAATCCGTTCCGCAATTTCCCTCTTCATATCTGGCCACCAATAATTCTTCTTTAAATCTCTGTACATTTTGGTACTCCCTGGATGGGTGGAATATCTTGAACTATGTGCCTCTTGTAAAATTTCATTTTTCAGCTCCATCACTGGTGGAATCCAAATTCTTGAGGAAAACCTAAGAATACCTTGATCATCTTGTTGCGTGCATAATTCCTCACCTACCAAACTATTTATATCCTGATCCATTACCTCTTTCTGGCATTTCTTTATTTTCTCCAATAACTCCGGTTGGAAAATCATACCGTACACTTTTGCTTCCTCAGGCTTGCAAATTCTAATCTCCAATTCCAATTTTTGAAATTCTTTATATATCTCTTCAGGTACGGATAATACATTTAACTTTTCCTTCCGACTTAACGCATCTGCTACAACGTTCGCCTTACCGGGATAATAATTAATCGAGCAATCATAATCCTTAATCAATTCTAACCATCTCCTTTGTCTCATATTAAGTTCCTTCTGGGTAAATATATATTTCAAACTTTTGTGATCCGTGAAAATCTCACATTTTTCTCCATACAAATAATGTCTCCAAATCTTCAAAGCGAAAACTATAGCTGCTAACTCCAAATCATGAGTAGGGTACTTCTGTTCGTGTGGTTTCAATTGCCTTGACGCATACGCAATCACCTTGTCGTGCTGCATAAGAACACATCCTAATCCTTTGTAAGAAGCATCGCTATAAATTATGAGATTCCCTTGATCGTCTGGAAGTGACAAAATAGGTGTTGTGATTAATCTCCGCTTCAATTCCTGAAAACTTCCTTCGCACTTATCATTCCATATAAACTTTTCATTCTTTCGTGTAAGCTTTGTCAATGGTGTTGCAATTCTTGAGAAATTCTGAACGAATCATCGATAATATCCTGCCAATCCCAAGAAACTTCTTACCTCAGTGGGTGTTCTCGGTCTTTCCCAATTCGTAATTGCCTCGATCTTTGTCGGGTCCACTTTGATCCCTTCGTTACTGACTATGTGTCCTAAGAACTGAACTTCCTATAGCCAAAACTCACACTTCGACAATTTAGCATATAACTTCTTTTTCCTTAAAATCTCCAAAGCTGTCCTTAAATGTTCCGCATGATCCTCCTCCGTCTTTGAATAGATCAAAATATCGTCTATAAATACTATAACGAACTTGTCCAAATATTCCTTGAAAATTCTGTTCATCAGGTCCATAAACGCTGCTGGGGCGTTGGTCAATCCAAAAGACATCACTAAAAACTTGTAATGTCCATATCTTGTCCTGAAAGCTATCTTTGGTATATCTTCTGGTTTGATTTTCAGTTGATGATATCCCGATCTTAAATCGATTTTGGAGAAATACTTGGCTCCCTTCAATTGGTCAAACAAATCATCAATTCTGGGTAACGGATACTTATTCTTAATCGTCAACTTGTTGAGCTCCCTATAGTCGATGCACAATCTCATGCTTCCATCCTTCTTCTTGACAAATAATACCGGTGTACCCCACGGGGATACGCTGGGTCTAATTATTCCTTTCTCTAACAGCTCTTGCAATTGTTTTGCTAATTCTTTCATCTCAATGGGCGCCATTCTATACGGGGCCTTGGATACTGGTTCGGTTCCACGTGCTAAGTCGATTACAAATTCAATTTCTCTATCTGGAGGAAGTCCTGGTAACTCGTCGGGAAATACGTCTGGAAATTCCATCACAACTGGAATATTTTCAAGTTTTGCTGGCTCCTGACTTCTGTCGATCACATATGCTACGAAATGCTCACATCCTTGTCGTAGTAACTTCTTGGCTTGAATCATCGTTAAGAACTTCTTTACCTGCTTCTGTCCCTTGAACGTTACTATTCTTTCATCTGGCATTTTCACCATTACTTTCTTATTTCGACAATCTATCTGAGCATCATGCTTAGATAACCAATCCATCCCTAATATAACGCCAAATTCTCCTAACTTAAACGGTATCAAATCTACACAAAATTTACTCCCATATATCTCAATCTCACAATTCCCACAAACTTGGTTAATAGTTACACGTTCTTGATTTGCTAATTCCACCGTCATTATTTCATTTAAATACCCAACTGGACAATTTAACTTACTAACAAAATCTTGTGAAATAAATGATCGAGTTGCTCCCGAATCTATTAACACTTTGGCACATAAAGAATTCACATTAAGCATACCTGCCACGACATCCGTATCCTGGATCGCATCCTTCACCGACATGTCAAAAACTCTAGCCCTCGAAGTCTCATTCACTGTTGGGGTAGATCCTATAATCCTTAATGCATTACTGACTGGGGCTGGTGTCTTGCACTCCCTGGCCATATGTCCTGGCTTCCCACATTTAAAGCATGTAAATCCAATGTCTAGAACCTTCACTGCTGGATTCCGGATAGGCTGATCCTTATTCGCTGGCTCTCTTGCTGGCTGATTTCGGCACTCCCTCGAGTAGTGCCCTTTCTGGTTGCATTTAAAACATACCACATTCAACTTGTTACAAACTCCTCCATGCTTCTTTCCACATACTTGACAATCTGGAAAAGTTAATCTCAACTGATTCGGCTGATTCACATTAGCTGGACGATTGCCCTGGCCTCTGTCTCCTGCATTTTGTCTCCTGAAATTAAAATTTCTCCCTGGCTGAAACTTGCCCTTCTTAAAATTTGGAAACTTCCCTGTTTGTGACTAACCCTCACTTTCCTCAACTTTCCTTTTCTTGCTTTCCTTTTCTTTCTGGAACATCTCACTCTCTGTCTCTGCGATCATAGCTTTCTATACAACCCCGGCATAGGTATCCAATTCAAAAATAGCTACCTTCCCTCTGATCCATGGCTTTAAGCCTTGCTGGAATCTCTTAGCTTTCTTTCTATCAGTATCAACATACGACGGCACATACCTTGACAATTCCTCAAACTTCCCCTCATAATCTGTTACCGACATGTTCCTTTGCTTTAATTCTAAAAACTTCAGCTCCATTTAATCCTGAACAAACTGAGGAAAATACTTTTCTAAAAACAATTCCTTAAACCTTTCCCAAGTAATAACATCTGTGCTTTCCAATGTCTTCACCATCTCCCACCAATAGGTGGCCTCATTCTTCAGATAGAAACTTGCAAATTCAACCTTCTGCTCCTCTTTCACTTTTATCAAGGCAAATGCCTTCTCTATTTCCTTTAACCACACATTTGCTTCAATTGGCTCTAAGGAACCCTTGAATTCTGGTGGGTTTACTGCCTGAAAAGTTTTAAAAGTTACATGGGGATTGGTCTGTCTCTGCTGTTGTTGTGCCAGGTGAACTGTTTGTTGGGCCAAGATTTGAAGAATCTGGGCTATTGCTGGGTCCATGGGTCCTGGGTTCACATTCTGGTTTATATCATTTTGGTTGTTATTGTTGTTGTTGTTGGTTTCTTCATTCTGGGTGTTGGTGCGGGTATTTCTTCTGGGAGGCATTTTCTGTAAAGAATCAATTAATTTATTTAGCTTTTGAATCAAATCTTTGTATAAAAGAAAAGTTTTGTAAAATAGAAATATCTCTTTTTGAAAATAGTTGTAACTAAGTAAATTGCATTCTTCTTTACAGAATATAAACAGTTATGGAAAACAGAGTATATGGTATCACAGGGTATACTGGTGCAATAAATAAGGTAAAGTAAAACAGGTGCGATAAAGTAAATGACAGTGTTGGAAAGGAAAAGGTACTGATATATAGATCAAAAGTTTTAGGTAGTACAAGCGTAAAGACGCTTCAAAAGTAAAAGCAAAAAGGGTACAACAACCTACTCACTAGTCAGCATTGCTAGTCTATAAATACAACTCAAAAGTCTACTGATTCACACTACACACTACTGTCCATACTACATAACCATAACAACACTGCTCAGCATCTCCATCTCAAAATCTCTAACTCAACTCCAAGGAAACTCTGGTCCTGCCAGCCTCTCAAAGTCCTCCATCACCTCAGTAGCCCAACCCAGCAGTGCATCAGGTCCTCTGCCAGGTAGTGTAGCTCCATGTAGCCTAGCCTCAAGAACCCTCCGTGTCACATGAATCTCCTCTCGAAGCTCCCTCACACCACGATCAACATCTGTAGTCCTAATGATATGCTGTAACTCTCTAATCTGAGCCAACAAGGAATCACGCTCCAATAGAAGAGCCTCATACCGGTAATAAGGAACTGGGGGCAATATAGACTAGAATGGGGCACTCGCTACTGAATGCCCAGTGAAATCTGAATCAGCTGGTGGGGGTCCTCTGACAGGTGGCCTCATGCCTGGAGGTGGAATAGCCTGCAATGGTATGGGCTGCAACACCGGTGGAGGTAGAATAACCAATGCTGGTGGAATCACAGGACGTGGATCCGATGCTGGTGCTCCAACTGAAGGCTCTGAGTGATCAGCTGATACGGGAATAAAAGAGTCGGCCATCTCTGCTATCTAAAATCATATCGTAATATAAGAATCTCGTACCACGACGCAAACTATACTAATACCGGTTATACCATAACACTCAACCTCTCAACGTTCTATCATCCTATACCTTACTTCTAATCTTATCCCTCTACCCATTCTCGTCAACCTAGGCTTGTGTCAGTGACTTATAACCTGTAGCTCTGATACCAAACCTGTGGCGCCCTCCAAACCCGGGTCAGAAGTTTGGGGTCCACACACACACCTTAATTATAACCTGCTTATAACAATAATAAAGATAATAATAATATATGCAGTGACCCTACTTACCAACCACCACAGACCGCAACAGGTTAAAGTATGCACACAAGCCAAACACACTAATATATTACAAACCGTTCAAATCCCAACTATTTCAAACTCAAACTGAGTATTAAACATTATTACAAACTTTTACAAACTTAAATTATTCCAAATGAAGCCTACTAGCTCCGCTTTCTCAACCTGAACCCCTAGCTCTCGCGCTGGACTGGGGATCCTCTTTACCAATTGGTTCCTTTTTAACTGGAAAGAATATAAACAACATCGCACAAATGAGCTAACTAGCTCAGCAAGTCACAATGACAAAACTGAGAATAATGATCATCAGATGAATATGGTTATGATATCAAGTGAACGATGGATTATGATTTAGAATTGGATATTATACTTTTAATTTAAAAACCAAGGTTAGGCTGCTGATCAGTCACGCACTAACCCCGAGCAAGGCACACAGCATTGCTCTCACTACTGGATCCAAGGCTCATATTGGCCTAACTTGACCATTATATGGTCTGACCACAAATCTGGTCCTCAATTTTATAAAAAAAATCCAATTCTAACATAATAACAGAATATGCAATAATAAACAATAATCGAAATCATTAACAACAATAAATGTTTAACAATGAAAGGGTTTCAATCCTTGTAAGGATCAATAAGGCAATTTAAAAGCTTGGATGCTGGGTAATGAAAGAATTGGATAACAAAGGAATCAACGTTTCAAGGTTTCAAGGATTTGGTCTTTCCAAGTATAAGATACCATGGGTTGAGTATATAATAGTTCATTTCAGTGTTTGGTATTTAGTTTGTATGTATTTGTGGAATAGTATCGTAGATTTGTGGTTCTTGTTTGGGTATACAATAATCAATGGATTAGAAAAAATATGATTCATGGCTCAAGAATAATAACTGAAATCAGGATTTAGGTTTCTGTGCTTCAAAGCACTTGCAATATCACAGGATTATCAAGTACTACAATATCTCGAGAAAGTTCAGAACACTTGCCTGATATTAGCTTACTACACTGCACTCGTTTCCAATCACAACCGTCTTACTCTTCAACTATATGTTTCCCTTTCTTACGTCTTGCCTCTTCTGCTCACATATCATAAGCATCTATCAATAATTTACTCATGGAATTCTATTCAACACATACTTCTATCTACCCTTCGTTTTACCCAAATCCGATTGACGGATTGAAAGTTATGCAATAATCAAGTAAACACCGAATATATAGACCGATAGTCAATTAACAAGTCACATATAGCACATAATACATCACGTAATCAATGATATATTATTTATAAAGAAGTATCGGGTCATAAATAGGCTTTCTGGTATTTAAAATAATTTTTAAAACATTTTTCGGAATTAAAACGGGTCGTTGGATCAATTTCGGGTTAATAAACAGGGTTCGGTTGGCCCATTCTGGCTCCGAAATAATTTTAGAATAATTCTCGAGCCTTGGAAATAATTTAGAATAATATTTTAAAGCTCGAAACTATTTTTCAGAATTTTTAAATCATTTTTAAATAGTTAAATCTAATTAAATAATTAATTAAAATCAATTAATAATTAATTAAATCAATTAATCAATTAATTTTCGAATTAATTGACCAATTAATCAATTATAAATTAACTGAAATTAATTAACTAATTAATTTAGATTTATTTGTGAATTAAAAATAATTTTCAGAATTAAAATAATAATTTTTAGAATTTTCAGAATTTAAAAATGAATTTTTATAATAAAAATAAATAGGAAATATGATTTTTAAACATTTTATAAACAGGAATCCTAAATTTGCAAAGTCTGGAAACTTCAGGGACCTAACTGCATCGTTTTCAAAAGTTGGGGTACTAAACTGTAATTTTCCAGCCCTTCGCCGGAAAACAGTCGGGTTCGCCAGAGAACACGTTCCCAGCGTCCTCACCCCACCAACACCTCCAGATCACATCTACACAACACCAGGAATACAACCATGCAATCAATTCATCCTAACAATCCCTGAGTTGGCCGGAATTTGGCCGTGAAGTTTTCCAGTTTCCGGCGAACATCGGAAAACTTCAAAACACAACTCCCTTCTCTACAGACCTCGTTGGTTCATGAAACTTATACGACTAGATTGCAAATTTCACAGAAAATACCACCCCTATAACACAACATCAATCTATCACAGAATAAGAAACCCCCAAATTTCAATTAAGAACATTCATACGGGTTATAAACCCTAATTTTGAAATTCGAAAATTAAACCCACTTTTGAGCATGTTATTGAACTCCAAATCAGACGTATGACATATGAAAATCATCAGGAAAACAAGCTCTACAACATGCAATCATCAAATCATACTAACAATCATCCGAACAAAAATTCATATTTTTAATAAAATAAATTCGAAAATAAAGAAATTTTTAGAAAAATAACCTTGATTTCTGCAGTGAAACAAAGCTCAGAATCTGATAGAACACTTCAAATCCTTCGTTTTGGTTACTCAAGCTTTGAAAACAGAGATCGGTAACGCCTTCGTTTTGTTGTTTGATTCTTAGAACAGTTTATGTAATTAGGGCTTTTCTCTGAAAATTATATAATTATCTGTCTGCAAATGATTTTGATACGAAATAAAATATGGTAAAAGGCTATTTATAATTACGGGAAATTAGTATCCCGTTGGCTCATTCCGGATATAAAACAGTAGGTTTATTTGTAAAAACTGATCCAAACGGTATCGGTTTTCGGGATAATTATCCAAATCAGTACAAATTGTACTACGGTCTTGGTCTCAGCGCCTGGTTACACGTATTACGAAGTGATAATTGGGATAGTTTGATAAAAAGCTCCCGTTTATCGAAAATACGGGTTTTATTGATTTACCGAAACGAATATTGTATCGAAAATGTTGCGCCGGGACCCGCGCAGGACAAACCGTACGCCGGATCGAAAAAGTCGAAACATGGAATATGCTCGGAATATTACCATTAGGTTAGGAAGAAGTTCTCGAAAGAGTTTCGGGTTCGAAAAACGTAATAACGGGTGACGTCGGTTGGTTCCCGTTTTTATAAAATAGATTTTAATTACCCGGAAAAAGATTTTAGAAATTTCATATGATTCTTATAAATCCATAAACCAACATAAAAATAATTAGGAAGATATGACAATTATCTATTTTTTATTTTGGACATATAAAAATTAAAATACTCAATTAATATTATTTTTGAATATTCAAGTACAGATAACACTTAACAATTAGCTCACAGAATAGATACTGAACACACATAATAATTATATAATAGCAAAAATAATTACACGATATATCCCGGATATTACACAACCTCCAGGATTTGAAGATCCAAATTTTCCAGACTATGTGTATTATCTGTTGAAAGCACTCTATGGACTAAAGCAAGCACCTAGAGCCTGGTATGAGACTTTGTCAAAATTCCTTCTAGATAATCACTTCACAAGAGGTACTGTTGACAAAACTCTCTTCTTTAGAAATATTAATGGCTCTAAAATACTTGTACAAATTTATGTAGATGATATTATATTTGGATCTATAGATGATAAGCTTTGTAAAAAGTTTGCTAAGTTAATGCAAAGTAAATATGAAATGAGCATGATGGGAGAGCTAACTTATTTTCTTGGTTTACAAGTTAAACAAGTTAGTGGTGGAATTTTCATTAGTCAAACTAAATATATTTATGATCTTTTAAAGAAGTTTGACTTAATGGATTGCTCATCTGCAAAAACTCCCATGGCCACTGCCACTAAGCTTGAATTAAACAAGGCTGAAAAGTCTGTGGGTATTTCAAGTTATAGAGGCATGGTTGGCTCACTTTTATATTTAACTGCTAGTAGACCTGATATAATGTTTTCTACATGTCTCTGTGCTAGATTTCAAGCTGACCCTAAAGAATCTCACTTAGTGGCTATTAAAAGAATTTTCAGATATCTCAAAGGGACTCCAAATCTAGGAATTTGGTACCCCAGAGAATCTGGTTTTGATCTAATTGGCTACTCAGATGCAGATTATGCAGGCTGCAAAATAGACAGGAAAAGCACAACTGGCACCTGTCAATTTCTAGGGAACAAGCTTGTGTCATGGTTCAGCAAGAAGTAAAATTATGTTTCTACATCAACAGCTGAAGCTGAGTATATTGTTGCTGGTAGTTTCTGTGCACAGATACTATGGATGAGGAATCAACTATTTGACTATGGTTTGACTGTTGACAAAATTCCAATATTCTATGACAACACAAGTGTCATTTCCATTACTGAAAATCCAGTGTAACACTCAAGAACCAAGCACATTGATATCAAGTATCATTTCATTAGGGAACATGTGATGAAAGGTACAGTGGAACTTCACTTTGTTCCAAGTGAAAAGCATATTGCAGACATATTTACCAAGCCACTTGATGAATCAACATTCACAAGATTAGTAAGTGAGCTAGGTATGCTTAATTATTCATAATTTATGTTATCTATGTAATCTGCCTTGAAGCCTGAAATGAATTTGCTGCAAGAACAAAGTTGGCTTTAAGTAAGACTTATCCTATCAACGGATATTCCCTATCCGTTGAAAGCCAAAATTGTTCTGTCAACGGATGTTCATTATCCGTTGAAAGACAAATACATTTCTGGTAATTTTATCCTTCAACGGATAAAATGGTGTTGATCATCAACGGATAACTATTTACCTTATCCGTTGAAGTGTCACATCAGTTACTATAAGTGAGTCACAGCCGTTGATTCTTTTACTCAACCGTTGATACAGATATACACTGTTGTATGTATTTGTGTTAAAGGCAGTTTTCAGAATTTCTACAGTTTTCTTTCCTCTTAAACGGCTGTAATTTATTTAAAAGTATCATTTAATCATTTTATTTTCGTTTTAATTCAAGAAAGTATAAAAGCCCAATTGAACTCTTATTTTCACTTTGCGCTTTCTTGCAATTCTTATTCTCCTTCTCTCCCAAAATTCTCAAGTTTTTCTCTGCAACCTCTACTCACAACAATGGCACCAGTAGTCAAAATTATGTCTCAAACAGGATTTGTTTATGAAAAGAATAATTTCGTAGCCTTGGTTGAAAAGAATGAAGCCCATTCTGATTATCACAAGATGATGGACTTCATCAAAAACTGCAAACTGAGCTATGCAATGCTGGAAGCCCCAACCATCTACTGTGAGGTGATTGAGGAGATTTGGACAACTGCAGAGTTCAACTCCACAGATATGACTATTGCCTTCTCTCTCAAAGGTAAGGATTATTGCATTAACTGTGATGATATACAGTCTTGCTTTAAGTTGCCTGAGAATAATGCCATAACACCACACACTGTGTAATAACCCCAAAATTTTCAACTTTTTGTAACCCTTGTGAATAGTGTTTTAGCTGAATGAAGAAATTTTTCATGCCACACTATGTAGGGGTTCTGTTATGGATATTCTGGGATATTATTAGTACTCTATGAAGTATATAAGTGTATGTAAAGATCGTCAGAATCCAATTCCGAACACTTTGGTTTTTCCCGGAAATCCACAAGATACGGAGAGAATTGAGTATAAGGTAACAGGATAAAAAGGATTTAAATTAAAGGATTATAATAGAGGATCATAAAAAGGAATATAATGTATTGAGAAAGGTTAAGGGAACCTAAGTAATAAGATCCCGGGTATGATCCTTCAAACGATAAACGAGAACGAAAGTTAAGCAAATCGTATAACAGATCAGCGGTCATTAGGCAAACGATTAGGAAGTTAATCAAAGGGATTAGGGGGAATGATGTCATCCAACCAATAGAAAGAGGACAAGGAAGGGAGGATGACATCATGAGGATGACATAAGCATGACATGGGAAGGAAGGAGGTGTGGTAGCTTTGTAACCACACAATTTCAAGGGCAAGAAAGTAATTGACTAAATCAAATACAAAACAAGTCAACCAAGCCAAGTAAAAATCATTCTCATCAAAAATCAAAAGCAACCAAGGCATGAGTTCTTCATTTGCTCTCGGCTTTTAGCATTTTTAAAGGCATAGAATTTCAAAACTCAAGATCCAAGCCTCCTAAATTGGTAAGATAATTCCCTAATCATCTTCATGCTTAGTTAGGACTATATCATGAGTTTAAGCCATTAATTCTTTCTCAATCTTCTTTATTTAATCAAAGAAAAAGACAATGAATAGTATTTTCAAGTTTTTAACTTGAACTTTTTCTTGTTTTTCTTGAAGATCCAAGCATTCTTAAGACTTCTCAAAGCTTCTTAAGGCTTCCTAGCTCCACCCACCACTTCAAGGAAGGTATACCATCTCCAAACCCTAGATTCCTATATATTATAAGATGATTTTGATTAGTGGGTTGATATTGTAGTTTGTTGTTATGATTTAGAGTTTGGGATTTGGAATGGTAATTGTTGTGGTTTTGATTTAAAGGAACTTAAGTATGATTAAAGTTAAGTTTAAGCATAAGTATGAATGATTAAATTGAATTGGTTGGGGTTGTTATGATGTGATAAGGATGGATGTTTGTTGTGTGTTGGATTTGAGGTTGGTTTGTGGTTGGTTTTGCATGGTTTAAAATTGGGAAATCGCGTAAACATAGCCGTCGTAACGTCCGATTTTCTTTGGACTGTTTTTGTGCATAGCATTAGGACCCGAGAACCCCCTGCTAGATTATGACCACTGCCATGTTTAGATAGCTCATGTTACGAGCTTCGTTTTGATATGTAGTTCGTTCGATTCCGATGCACGGTTTAGGAGAAACGACCGTTTCAAGTAACGGCGTTTCGCGAACGAAACTTTTTCCCTCGCCTTACTTTGAAACATAGGTTAAAGACCAAAAAGGGTTAATTAATGTATGAAACATTTATGGTAAGTGTGTTAGGCAGTTGGTAAGACACTCGCGAAGGAATCGCTTTAAAACTCGTAAAGGTTAAATTATTAAAAATGGTGGAGCCGAGGGTACCCGAGTGACTTAAGCGAATCGGTGAGCGCAAAACAAGCGTTAAAGTCTAAGTTAGTTAAAGTATAGATTTACAAGTGATTTTGGTTTAATTCCAACTTACTTGTTGTTTATAGGTTACCAGACTCGTCCCGAGCCTTTCTCACCCCCAAGTCGCTCAGGCAAGTATTCTATCCGTTATACTGTTGTTGTGATGTATACATTTGTATATGCATGATCTTGCGATAAATGCATATTGGTTATTTAGCAAATTCTTGCGATATATTGTAGCATGTGATATGGTATATATGCGTGCCTGTTTCATATTCTTGAAATATATATCTGTTGGTTCAGTTGATAATACCTATGCTAGAGGATAGCGGTAACTTGCATATACCCTTAGTATAGGGACCCAAAGGTGAAAATATTTTCTAAAACCGGGAGTCGAGGATCCCGAGTAGATTTTTGTATATATGGATATGGATATATATATATATATATATATATATGGTTATAGTTTTTCCAAACTATTAATCGAATAAGGTTTATTCGATAACTTTAAACTTTATTTTATTACTGAATATTATTTCGAATATTATTCGAAGGCGTATGACTCCTTTTGTTTATTTATCTGAATATTACTTGAATATTCATCGGAGGGCTTATGACTCTTTTATATTATTTATTGAATATTATTTGAATATTCATTCGAAGGCTTATGACTCAGTTTATATTATTTAATGAATATTATTTGAATATTCATTTGAGGATCTATGACTCCGATTATTTGTCGAGGTATATTCTTTATTTTATTAAAGAATAAGGTGTCAATAATCAAACTTATTTTCGATTATTCAAATAAAGATAGTACTTTCATATAAGTATATATTTGGTTATTTAATACTCGTTTCAAGTATAAGTTTTAATACTTCTACTTCAATTATTTTTATAAAGATTATTCTTTATGAGAATATTATTTAAATATTAACATTCAGTCATTTTCTAAATATTCTGGGGACTGATTTACTTCATTAAATCAGTTTTACTCCAAACACTCTTTAAAGTGTTTTCGAGTCTTTAAAATGATTTTCAAAAGTTAGAGCGGATCCCAAAACTATTTTTATATTTAAGATCTTCCTTTTAAAAAGGGGATTTAAATACTCGCTCAAAACATGGGGGATCCAGCTCGGTGGTGTGTTTTATATTCGCAACAAGGTTGCTGTCTTGGTAAAAGAGTTTTTGATTACTTACCCAATATTCGGGAAGTAAAATTCTTGGAACAAGTTAATCCATTAACAGGCATCGCCTGGGAAATATCGGTGAGTTTTCCTTTCCAACTAGATACGACTTCTTGTTGGAGCCGTATCAACAAGTTTCTACTTGGGGAAAGGGGGAAACGAGATTTACGTTTCAGAGTCATGGATTTCATCTGAACTAGGAGTGGCGTAAGTGGTCGAGTAGCGCCGGCCCAGCCTTATTATATTGGCCCAAATGGCCTGGAAGTTCCGCTAAGGCGGTCCATTCCTTAGGAGTTCAGTGTTCGGTTGACAAGTAAATCCGACAGGTTCTCCTCTACATGTAGAAAATGGTGGGGTTGTACTACTACGACTGATCATCGTAAGTGGTCTTCCTGGCGCGGTAAACTCCCGTAATGAGTTCATCATCCATTTGGATAATTCTGCAACACTACCCGTAGCATTTCGATCGAAAGGCTACTAATGGGTGGTTGCCGAAGCATTGACAGGGTCAAACATTTTTATTGGTGTATCCATTGAATGAAGTATCTCGTAACTTCATCTCTTTTCAAAATATTTCAAAGATCAAATATTTTCAAGTTTTATTTGTGGTCTCATCTATGGGATGACCTCGTGAATCTTATAATACTTTGAACGGTGATAGTTCAAGTAGCTTTATAAATGATATAAGTGTGGGGAAGTATTGGTAACTTCATTCCTTGTTTTTACTTATATCTAGTAAGTAATTATCTTACACACGATAAAGATTCTAGTAAGTATCCATTTAGATACTAGTATTATTGTTATCACTACATATTATCTTGCGAGCTGTAAGGCTCACTCTTGCTTTATTTCTTCATCACACAACAACAGTTAGGAGAGATGGCCAGACTCCAGCAGACCCAGCGCAAGCGCGTGGGAAGCGTCCCGCGTCTTCCCGATGATGTTGTAGCTGCTATAGCTGCAGAGGTAGATCCATTGTAGTTCAGACCATCTACTTTTGAGAATCAAATTATGTATAATTATAACTTGTGGCAGATAATGGCAATTAACTGTAAATTATCAAGTAATCATTTTGGGTTGTAATAATTTTAAATTGTGGATTCAAAGACTTGTACTTATTTCAATTTCATCTCTGAGACTATAACGGGTTGTGGTGTGTGTTAGTGTGGGGTCACAGCATGAGGTTATTTATTAATTAAGTGAAGTGATATTGTGGAAAGAAAGACCGTGACAACCCGGATCCCCGACCCCGGATCTGGGGGTGTTACACACTGATAAAGATGTATCTGCTATGTTAGATTCCATAGGCTATGCTTTTGATTCTGCTAGTTTAAGTAGCATTAGAAGGAAAGGCCTTAAGAAAGAATGGAGTTTTCTTGGAGATGCCTTTATTACGGTTTTCTCTGGGAAGATTAGCAATTTTGATGCCATAACTTCATCTCTTGTTAATATGCTCTACATGCTAGTTTCTGATAGGTACTTTAATTTTAGCAACTGTGTCATGCTAGAATTAGGTTCCAGATTAGGTAACAAAGCTAATAGACCACATAACATCTACTATGCTAGATTCTTTATGTTATTGGCTAACCATGTTGCTGAAGGATTGGTTATATCAAATGAGAATAATAAACTCAAATGCTGGGCACAAGAGAAAAGGGTCCTTGCAGACCTTTTGAGAATAAACCTCAACAGCCAGGTGCCATTGGTATATTTGCCAATCATGAATGTACCACAGGTAAGTGAGGTAAACATTTCTATAACTCCTACTATCTCCAACCCCATTATTTCTTTGTCTTCCAGTGTGGCAATGGGATCTGTGTCTTTTCCCAAACAGGTTCCTACCAAAGCCACCAATACTAAAGTTTCAAAACTCAAGTCAAAGAAAACTACCTCTGTTGTTTCTCAAAAGACAACAGTTGTAACAACTACCAAAAACCCTGAAGGGAGTGAACAGGGTGTGAGTGGTGAGGAGAGGGGTGAACATCAAGAAACCCCCCAGGATAAGGTGGGAGAGGTGAGTGGTACCCAAGCCAGCCAAGCCATAGTCTCTCAAAAGACTGTGGTGGTTCAAAAGGAGTCTAACACATCCCTAGTTGCATCCTCCCAAAAGGATGCAACTATTAAAAATAGTCCCCAACCAGGGACACAGACCAAAAGAGGGAGGGACACTAAAGCCACACATTCACCAATTAAAGCCTTTTCAAGGAAGAAGAAGACCAATACCCTAGTTTCCACATAAGGGGCACACACAGCACATATACATCCACCTGTATCTGAGCCTTCTCAAATTCAGCTTGATGTGATTCCAGCAAATGTGGAGTCACAGCCCCATTCTCTCATAATAGAAACACACCAATCATCAAACTCTCCATCACCCTCTCTGGATGTGGATATGATATTCACATCAATTCCTGATTCTCCTTCATTAAAACTCAGGGAGGAGCCCCACTCAAAACCTGATGATCATCATCTTTTAGATGATTTGTTGGATCATCAGCCAATTCTTTCAGATGTAGTTGAAGAATCTGTGTTACCTCACTTAAAATCAATTCACACAGACTCAACAATTATGTCACTTTCTATATCTACATCTTTTCCTTCTTCAACGGATATCTCTCATCCGTTGACAAGTGGTTGTTCTTCAACGGATAAGCTTAACAACAGTTATCCGTTGATACCATCAGTTTCCACTTCAACGGATACTCCCTATCCGTTGATGGTCTCTACACCCATAACAGAAACAATTCCAACTGTAGAGGACATGGCTACTGTACAATCACTTTTAGGTTCGAGGGAAGGGAGTGATCTTTTGAGTGAGAGGCTGGGTTGCTCCCAGTCAAAAGGAGAGGTTGAGAGTCACCATATGCATGCTATTTCTTCCAGCATGGCAAAAGTGAATGAGGGGAGTGCCACCTTAGAGGGTGAGGGTGAGGGTGTGAGGGTGTGTGTGAGCCAGGGGGAGCCCCTGATGCAAGAAAATAGAGAAAAAGAGAGAAAGGCAGGTACAGAAGCTATAAGGGTGGATCCAGCCATTGCTAGTGAGTCAATGAAAGTGGATGATGCAGAAAAGGAAAGATAATTTCAGCAACATTACAAAGCTGTAATTGATAATATTTCCTTGGATGCTGACACTTTTACTCATCCTGTTTCAGCCTATCAATTATTGGCTGCTCAGGGCAATGTGGAGGCAGAACAGATATTAAACATTGTACACACTTCAGAATCTCTTCTCAGACACAAAGCTGCTGTTAACAAGCTGGTGAGCCATCTGAAGAATTTGGAGTAAATTCTAATGATGATGACTCTGATTCTTTGGATGAGAGCATGAACTTAGGGGGAGTAGCAGGCCCAAGTTCTGTTCCAGATCTTCCTGAATGGGCATGGGCAAAAGCATCAACACCAGGAGAGTTTGGTGTCACTTTGGTCAGACAAGTCATGACAATTCAGACGGCCCTTCAAGAGACTACAGATGCTGGTACCAAGGCAATTCTTCAAGCTCATCTGGAATCTCTGCATCTCTTGCAGTTGCAGCATTTCAAACAGAATCTAAGTGTAGATGTGCTCAAGCAGGATATTGCTGATCTAAAATCCTACGATGCTGAGAAGTTGGATTCAGTCATACCTTATGGTACTATGCAAGATTTGTTGGGGAGACTGAGGAAAGAATCTGATGCTGACAAGAGACTGGCCAGATTGGAAACCAGAGTTCAGATCATTGAAGACTCTATGGTCACCATTCTTCAAAATCAACAAACTCAAACAAATCTACTCATGCAGCTGGCAAATGCACAAGGCTTGACCCCTACCCTTGATGATAATAAAAAGGGGGAGAATAAAGGGAAAGGGGAAGGAGAGCCATCAACAACAGTTCAAATTTCTCAAGTGCTAGTTCCTGTCATCACCACTTCTCCAATTATTCAAATCAAAGGAAAGCTTGATGGAATTGATCTAATCCAGATAGCAGCAGCTGAATTGCAAGTCAAAGAGCAAAGGAAGAAGATTGATGAAAAGATGCAACAAATATTTGGTTCTACAACTTCTCAATCACAATCTGTGAAGCATAGCACAAAAGTGAAATCAATTATTATGGAGCTTAAGCCAGTAGGGAGGAATAAGGTTGGAGAGACTTCTTCCAAGGATCTGAAACTCATGGTTCTCAAGCCCAACAACAGATCCAATAAGGACTCTACAAAGAATCCTCTGAAAGAAGTGGATTTTCCTCTTCCAAAGGCTGATGAGGACAAGCTTTTGGGTAGAAGTATCTCAAAGCTCAAAGAGACCATGGATGTGGCTGTAAGGAGGAACATGGCTATTATCTTCAGAGAGGGAAAGAACATATGTGTGATGCAAGGACATCCCAAATTCTCAATAGCCAAGAGGGAAGAAACCAGAAGGTTGAAGGAAGAAGCCAAACAGCTAAAGGCTGACAAAAGAGCACAAGCAAAGCTTGAAAAACAGCTAAAGTCAAGTCAGGCTGAAGAACAGAAAGAAATTGAAGACAAAAGTGAAGATGAAGCTATGGGGGACATGGTTGATACTGAGATGGAGGAAAGAAGTAAAGGAAGAGAAGAATGGCAGAAAGGGAACAGAAAGAAGGTCAATGCAAAGAGAAAGATGGTAGATGAGACTGAAGAAACCCAATCAATATCCAAACCACTACCCTCTATTCCTGAACCCATTGTGCCTGACCCCTTCATGAACATTCATGGTGAAACAATCATTCCCAAGGAGGAACCAATTGATTAGGACACCATCAAATTGCCCACCTTCTTAACCTCTTCTCCATCATCAAAGAAGAAGAAAAGAAGAATCAAATCAACACCCTCTAAAGCCTCAATCAAATTCACACAGAAGCCTAAGCCTAAGCCTCAAGCCTCTAATAATGATTATGTTCACATCTGTGACATAAAAGAATTTTCAGACATTGAACTCTATCTGGATGAGCTGGAGGAAGTAAGGGGAATAGCTGCTTACAGACAGCTACCAGAAAGACTAGTGTTCAAATACAAAGGAAGTGGGGAAATAACTTGGCCTCTTTACAGAATTCTGAATGAAGGCTACTCTACCTTGATTAGAGTCTACTCAGCCATACAAAGGGATTCTGGCTTTACCAGGATTGCCAAGACTGAGATTCTCAACAAGATTGCCAACATAAGGAAAACTTGGAGGGAGCCCAATGCTTTGCCTAGAACATTACTCATTCAAGAAAGAGGAATTACAATTCACAAATCACCTCATTGGTTGATGGAGTTCAGAGACAACAAAGGAGTCAGAAGATTTTTCAGAATTGAAGATCAGCTCAAGATTGCCAGTAATGAAACTCTCAAGGATATGCAATCTAAGTTAGACATCAATGAAGAAGATGAAGCTGAATTCTACAGACAACTTCAACTTCAAATAGAGGAGAATGACAGGAGGCTAGTAAAGAAAACAAGGAATCAAAGGAAAAGAAACTAATCTGCTCAGGCTAAAGGAGCACCCTTGGAAACAATGTAATTCTTCAATTTCATCTCAGCATACACATTTTTGTAGCACTTTTAAATTTCTGCTTTATTACACTTTATATATTTGTCAAGTGTTTTGTTATCATCAAGCTAAACCCAAATTTATGCCTACAGTTCTAGTAGACATAAATAGGGGGAGATTGTTAGGAATATGTGTATTAGTTTGATGATAAGTTAAACAAAACACTTAAGTAGAAATCTAGTGTTTGTAGCCTCAACGGATAAGACCATCTTGGCTATCCGTTGAAGGAGTAGCTTTACTTAGCAATAAGTTTAGTATTGTAGCACATTTCATTCTCTGGTTTCAAGTTGTAATTCTTAGATGTCGTAAGAAATTATCAGTCATGTTGACTACTAATGGATATACAAATAGGAGGGCTAATTGTAAATATTTCATGCCTTGTAATTTTGTATAAGTGAAGAAGTATCAACGGATATTGAAGACCTTCAACGGATAAGAAACAAAGCTTCAACGGATGTCTCTAATGCTTCAACGGATAATATCCATCAACGGATAAGTACTTCAACGGATAAAGACTTCAACTGATAATGCATCAACGAATAAAGCTTCAATGGATAAAGCCTCAACGGATAAGGCATCAACGGATGAAAGCTTCAACGGATGCTTAGTTCATTAGCAGTTGATAGTGACAATTCACAAGCTGACAGAGGCACATGGGTTGACAGAGACAAACTGGAATGTGGAAGCCTCTAGGAGGAATCAAGAAAATGCAGCATTTCCATTCTGATGCAAACAAGGAAGTATTCAAAAATTCACAGATTATCCTAGATTGCATTGGACAGAGAAATGAAGAAGAAACATGTGAAGAATCTTTTCAATTGTATTTTACAATTTTGTCTTCACTTGTAAACTTGGTGATATATAAACCAAGTAGCAGCTAGTAATTAGATAAGAATTTTCCTGAGCTGTTTAGAAATATCCAGAGAGAAAATCATCTAGTTTGTACTAGGAAGCAGCTGTGATTTAATTCTTTGAATCACAGATTTTCTGAAATAACACATCTCTGGTGGAACAACAAATCCACCAGAAAAGTTTTTAAGTTCTTTGTGTTCTTTACATTTGTGTTTGAATATATATCTGTCTGTATCAGCTTCAAGCAATTCACACACATTTGTTTACTTAAACACTTAGCCTTAGAAACTACTCAAAACTTGAAAAAGTTTTGAGATTTACATTCAACCCCCCTTCTGTAAATCTCATTGTTAGTCCACTGGGAATAACAATTGGTATCAGAGCAAGCTCTTAACATTCAAAGAGTTTAAAGATCTATTCTGCTAACATCATGAGTAAGAAGGATATTGGTGTAAAAATTCCAATCCTGGAAAGAGATAACTATCATCACTGGAAAGTGAAGATGCATTTACATCTTCTCTCTCAAGATGAAAGCTACATCAACTGCATTGAAAATGGTCCTCACATCCCACACAAGGTGGCCACAGCTGCTACTGCAACAGTTGTTGTTGGACAATCTATTCCAAAGCCAAAGGTAGAATGGACTGTTGAAGATATTGAAGAGGTCCACAAGGACAAGAAAGCCATGAACATTCTGTTTAATGGCCTGGATCAAGATATGTTTGACAATGTCATCAACAGCCAAACTGCTAAGGAAATTTAGGATACTGTGCAGCTTATCTGTGAAGGCACTGAGCAAGTTAGAGAAAACAAAATGCAGCTTCTCATTCAACAGTATGAATATTTTCACTTTGAAGAAGGAGAATCATTGAATGATACCTTCAACAGATTTCAGAAACTATTGAATGGATTAAAGTTGTATGAAAGAGTGTACCAAGTCAAGGACTCCAATTTAAAATTTCTAAGGTCTCTACCAAAGGAATGGAAGCCTATGACTGTTTCTCTAAGAAATTCTCAAGATTATAAGGACTTCACACTTGAAAGATTATATGGAATTTTGAAGACTTATGAACTTGAGATGGAGCAAGATGAGCTGTTGGAAAAGGGAAAGAGAAAAGGAGGATCAGTTGCACTTGTAGCTGACAGTGAAAAAGTTGAAGCCAGGAATGAGGAAAAGACAATGCCAAGTCTCAAAATTGGCACAAGCAAATCAGAATCAAGCAAGGGTAAAGAGCAAGTTGCTAAGGATGAAGACAATTCCAGTCAGGATGAATCTGATGATATTGATGAACATCTGGCCTTTCTGTCCAGGAGGTTTGTAAAGATGAAGTTCAGGAAAAACACAAAATTCACTAAGCCAAACAAAAACATGGTGGACAAATCAAAGTTCAAATGTTACAACTGTGGCATTAGTGGACACTTTGCAAGTGAGTGTAGGAAGCCAAATTCTGATAAAAAGAAATTTGAGCAAGTTGATTACAAAAAGAAGTATTTTGATTTGCTCAAACAAAAGGAAAGAGCTTTTCTCACTCAAGATGATTGGGCAGCAGATGGGGTCAATGAAGATGATGATGTGGAATATGTCAACCTAGCCCTGATGGCTAATTCTGATGAAAATGAAACTAGTTCATCAAGCAACCAGGTAATTACTACTGATCTCTCTCAGCTTTCTAAACTAACAAAAGGAGTAGAGACACAAGTTTGTTAGTGTATACTGAAAATATTTATTTGAAGTATGTACATTTATTTATGGCCAGTTTATTTGAGAATCATTTGAATGTTTACATGTTGTCTAATATTATATATTGTGAACAATCTAGTATCAAATGGGATACAGAATATTAGATTGTTAAATACGGTTGTATAATATAATAAGGTTCACAGCACAGGTGGTGTTGGAAAATCCACTGGTATGGCTGTAGTATTATTTAGATTAGTTTATATTGACTAATAAATAATACTAGTATACTTTGTGTATATTGAACAGGATCAAATTTAGAATTGTTCCCTTAATACTGATTAAGAAGGAGAACTAAGATTCTATGTTATTATTAATGCTTAGGTTCTTAATCCGGAAATAGTAATTGACATGTGTATATTATTTACATGCTTTGATTTATATATGAAATAATTCTTTTGAATTATATCATTAAATTTTGGGTGATGGAATTATATACATGGTGGATATTATTTATTGAAGAGATCCATGTCCTGATAATATTCGGGTTAATGATGTCCCCTTAAAAGCTCAAAAAGATTTAATTATGTGAAACCCTGCAGGTGGAATTTATTCTGGCATAATTAAATAAAGGTTGAGTGGATGATCAAGGATAAAAGATATTAATTAAATAAATTATCAGTAATTTATTTAATTAATGGACATATGTTATTTTAAACATGGGGAATTTAATAAGCAAATAATATTGGAACCGAATTAATTAAATTACGGTATTAGGAAAGGTAGTGCAAATATTAATTCTTTAGTGGATTGAATTAATATTTAATTACATTGGGCTAGGCTCAAGATGTAATTAGAAGGCCCAACCTAATTATCCATGGTCCCTATTGTAGCCTATATATATTCTTATTCTCTTCTTGTTTGGCAATTGTGTGAAAACATATTATAGCCACCAAGGAGCAAGAAGAGAGGATAACTTGAGAAGACGGAGGCCACACTTCGCTCAAGGGAATTTGGGAATACAATAGAAGAGCGTGGAATCAACCATTAACAAGGTAATCCTCTTTTCGTAATCTTTATCGTAAAACGTAGTAACACCCTAAGTCCGTGGTTCCCAACAAAGTTCACCACAAACCTACAAAAGAAAGAAGAAAACTAAAACCCTTGGGGATGCACAGGGTACACACACTACAAACTGGAGCTAAAGACCCAGTCACTGCACCATCTCAAAGTTAAATTGATGTGGCTCCAACAAATATGGAGTCACAACCAAAATTTGTACAAATTAAAACACCTCAAACACCAAATTCTCCCACACACTCTTTGGATGTTGACATGATTCAAACATCACAACCATATTCTCCATCTTTAACTCTGTTGGAGAAGCCAAAAATCCATGCAAGTGAGCATCATCTTCTAGATGATTTGTTGGCTCACTTGCCATTTCTTTCTGAGACTGTTGAGACATCTGTGCCAAAATTTTCATCATTCTGCACAGAGTCCCCAATAGTCTCCACTCCAAACTCATTCATTTCTACTCACTCGATGTATATTGTTCATCCGTCGAGTAGTGATTGTATCCCGATGGATGTGCCTAATAGCAGTCATCCGTCGGATGGTCAAATTACTAACCCGATGGATATTTCTCATCCGTCGGGTGTCTCTGCACAACTCCAAAGTTCAACTATAGTTACAAGTGCAGATGCCTCAGTAATTTTGCAATCACTATTAGGATTGAGGGAAGGTAGTGACTTGAGTGACAGTCTGGGTTGCTCCCAGGAAAAAGGAGAGAAAAAGAGTGATCCAATGCAGTCCATTTCTTCAGGATTGGCAAAAGTGAGTGTGAGGAGTCCCACCTTAGATGGTGAAGGTGAGGGTATGAGGGTGGGGAGCCAAGGTGAGACCTTGATGCAAGAAAAGAGAGATAATGAGAGAAATGCAGGTACTGGAGATATAAGGGTGGATGTCATTGTAAGTGAGTTAATAAATATCCATGATGCAGACAGGGAGGGACTATCTCAGCAAACTCAAGCTGTTATAGATTCCACCTCGTTAGATGCTGAGACATTTACTCACCCTATTCCAGCCTATCAACTTCTAGCTGGACAGGGCAATGACAATGCAGAAAAAATGTTGAATTTGGTGCACACCACACAGTCCATGCAAAGAGCTAAGGATGCCATCACAGCTTTGCCCTCAACAGCTGGTGATGTTGATTATGAGACTGGTGGCTCAGAAGTATTCTTTGGAGGTGAGGGTGGAGATAGTGAAGAAGAGCTATTGGATATAGGGGGAGAAGTAGGTCCTAGTTCCAGATTAGGTATGCTATCTTGGGCATTTTCAAAGCAGTGTGATGAACACTATTTCAAGACAACCCTGATTCAACTCATAAATCAGACACATTCTGCTCTTCAAACCACAACAAATGCCAGCACCAAGAAGCTCCTTCAAGCACACCTTGCTTCTCTGCAACTACAACAAATCCAAGGTCTTCAATATACTAAAGATGTCAACACTATCAAAGGTGATATTGATCAAATAAAAAGGGACATTTATGAAAGGTTGGACTCTAAACTTCCAGAAGCTACAATGCTTGACATTAAGAGACAACTCAGGAAGAATTATGATCTTGCCATAAAGATAGATGCCTTGGATACAAGAATAATAGCAATGAAAGCCTCTCTCATAGTAATTCATCTTCATCAAGCACAACAAACAGACTTGCTTCAGAAACTGGTGGCTGCACAGACCTCCTCCTCTACTCAGCTTGATGATAACAAAAAGGGGGAGAAAGAGAGTTCTAGGAGTGAGGGGGAGCAAAAAGTGCTTAACATTCAAGTGAGTAAAGCAATTGTGCCAACAATTGCTTTCACAAAGCCACCAGCTAAAGATAGCATTGATCTAATAAATGAAGCAGCAGCCACTTTGAGAGCAGCTGAGAAGAAGTAGTTTAGTTCAATAAACTGGGAGAAAATTGATGAGGATATTCAAAAGAAATTTGGTCTAGCAAAGAAGCCAGAATAATCAGTCATTCATCACTCTCAAGTTAGGCAAATTTCTGTGAATGATATGAGCATGAACTATCTGGAAAGAGGCCAGACATCCTGCATCAAATCCCTAAAGGTAGATCTAATCATGAAGCCAAAGGTGAACTACCCAAAATCTTCACTAAAGAACCCTTTGGACACAGTGTATGAGACATCAAAGCCTGATGAGAAAAAGTTGTTGGCCAGGTCTATAATATTCTACAAAGATCTTGCAGATTCAATTCTAAAAAGGAGAATTGCCAAGATTTTCAGAAATGGTAAGGAAATTTGTGTGGTGGCTGGACATCCTCAATTTGTTAAAGCAAAAAGGGAAGAAAAGGCAAGATTGAAGCAAGAAAAGAAGCAAGATGTTCTAGATGCAAAAATCTCAAACAAAAGAAGGGGCAAGCTGCTATCTTGGCCAAGTTGCAAGCTGTGAAACCCACACAACAAATTTCTGCACAACCATCTGTAATTGCTGAATCTCAAGATCAAGCAGTGCAAGATGAACCTCCACAGACAAAGAAACCAAGGTATAAGCAAATAATCAAGAGAAAATTGGATTTCAGTGATGAGGAGATGGAAGAATACTTTCCTAAAGAGTCTACTTCTACAACAACTAAAACATCCATGCCCTCTGTGGCACATGAAGAATTCAAGATAGATCCATCCAAGAATTTTCATGGTAAACCTATCATTCCAAAGGATGAGCCAATAGACTGGGATAGTCTACCAATTCCTGAACTCAATCTACCTCATTTCATGAAGCCAAAGAAGACAAAGACCAGAGCAGTCAAGAAAGTGAAGCCCCCAACTCTCAGATCCAAGTCCCTAACCAAAGCTCAAACCAAGGTCAACAAGGGAGATATCATGTACATCTGTGACATCAAGGAATTCTCTCAACTAAACCTTTATCTAGATGAACTGGAAGAAGTTAGAGGGATTGATGCTTACAAGAATCTACCTGAAAGGTTAGTATTCAAGTACAAGGGAGGAAAATAGATATCATGGCCACTTCACATAATTCTTCAAGAGAGCCAATCTGTACTGATAAAAGTTTATTCATCCTTCAAAAAGAACTTTGGATTCAATGTGACAGCTAAAAGATTAGTTCTAAAGAAGATTGAAGAAATGATGAGTATTAGAGCCAAAGATGCACTCCCAAAGACTTTAACTATTCCTTACACAGGGAGTAGAGTGCATCTAAGGCCCTACTGGCTGATGGAATTCATAGATGATAAGGGAGTTATAAGATTCTTCAAATTAGAGGACCAGTTGAGCATCTCTAGCAATGAGACTCTTCTGAAAATGCAAGGAATTCTAGATCTCTCAGAATCTGATGAACTTGAATTCCACAGACATCTCCAAAATCAGATAGAAGAGAACAACAGGAGGCTTGGGAAGAAATCCAGACAATCAAGGAAATAGATCAATTTGCTCAGACTAGAGGAGCACCTTGAAAATGATTGTGAGCAAATCTTTGTACACTTTGTCTTGTAAATTTTTCAGTAAATAATGCAGCACTTTTTAGTGTTATCTACTACCTTTTAAATCTGTATTTTTAGGGTGTTTTGTTATTGTCAAGTTTCTCTTAATTTATGGCTACAATTCTAATAGGCATAAATTGGGGGAGATTGTTGGGAATATGTTGTGAACTTGATGATTACATTAACAAAACACCTTAGTAGATTTAACTTAGTGAAAAATGTAGCACTCGACAGATGATCAAATATAGTCATGACGGATAACTCAATATAGTCCCGACGGATGATGATTTGACATCCATCAAGTGAGTAGCTTATGTAATAATAAGTATTGTAACACATTTCTGTGAACAACTTTGTATAGATCCTGTAGTAGCATATGAGTCATGTTTACTATTATTAGATATGCAGAATAGGCTGATTAACTGTAAATATAAGATGTCTTGTAATTCTGCATAAGTGAAATGAAGTCAAGTGTCAAATAGCTACCCGATGAATGATCAACAAAGCTACCCGGCGGATGATCAACAAGGCAACCCGACAGATGATAAGCATGTACCCAACGGATGATCAATTCAAATATCTGTTGACAGTGACAAGACAGTCACATGTGTTGGTTATTTACAAAAGGAATGTGGGAGCCTGTTTATCAGGAAATGAAGAACAAAGAAGCATTACCATTTCCATGCAAGTTACGAAGATTTTCAAAGATGCTGGAATAGAGTAGTGAAGTATCATGGAGTTTGACTTGATAGTTTTGTTTTATTATCCTATCTTATTACCATGTAAACTTGGTGATATATAAACCAAGTGTAGCTAGTGAATCAAACAACTAAGCAAACACTTTTAGAGGAGAAATAGAAAAAGTTGTAACTGTTAAGAATTTCTCTATAGTTTGTTTGTTCACTTATAAAGCAGCTGTGAGACAATTTGTTCTTCACAGAGTTCTTAAATCGATATATATATATATATATCTGGTGGATACTTTCAAATCCACCTGAAAATTTTAAAAACTTGTGTTTTTATTACTTTGTGTTTTTGATTTATTTAACTTGTGATTCCGCACCTTGCAAATCAAAACACTTATATATATAATTTGAGTTAGAACATTTTATAGTTCAAGAAAAAGTTTACTAGAATTACATTTAACCCCCTTCTATAATTTTTGCTGCATTGTTAGGGACTAACATCCTTTAGCCACCAATCTTGCCTTGTTTCTGATGATCGTTCCATCAGAATCAGTCTTATTTCCAAAGACCCACTTTGTGCCTACAAATTGACCTATTCTTAGGTCTAGGCACCAGCTTCCATACTTCACTTCTTTCAAACTCATTCAATTCTTCTTGCATAGCCATGACCCAATCTACATCCTTAAGTGCATCTTCTACTTTTTTTGGTTCTTCTTTTGAAAGTAGATTATGATATAAACATTCATTCTGAGTTACACTTCTTTTCTTTACTCCATCATCAGGATTTCCAATGATCAGATCAGTCATATGATCTTTAGTCCATTTTCTGGCACTGGGAAGTGTCCTTCTAGAGCTAGATGCTTCCCCTGAATTGTATGCCTCATCAAATGCATTTGAGGCTCCCCTTGAATCTGTTGTGTTATCTCCTGATGAGATATTGGGACTTGACTCATGTTCATCTGATGTTGAATCAGCATTGGATTCTGAGAGATTAGATTGAGAAGAACCTTGAGATGATTCTTCAGTGTTAGTGCCATTAGCTGACCCTTGTAGTTGCTCCCCCTCAATATGTGCAGGTTCATTAGCACAATGACTATCTTCACGATCTGAAGGAGTGTCAGGATTTGGATCATCAGGATTTGTCAGTTCATTAGAGTTTGATCCAGATTCCAACAATACACTTTCATTTGTAAAGATTAGACCTTCATGAGTATCTTCTACAAACCCATGAATCTTTTTATCATCAAATGATACAATAATGGAGACAATTAGAGTGCTTGTTCTCAGATTGAAAACTCTGTATGCTCTTGATGGTGAGTATCCAACAAAGATTCCTTCATCAGCCTTCGATTCAAACTTTCCAAGATGATCAGTATGAGTTCTCAAAACAAAGCACTTACATCCAAATACATGAAGATGTTTAAGACCGGGCTTCTTCTCTTTTAGAATTTGATAAAAATTAACACCATGTTTGTTTATCAGAGTGATATTCTGAGTATAACATGTTGTGTTTACTGCTTCAGCTAAGAAGTAAGTGGGTAGTTTTGCTTCTTCTAACAGAGTTCTGCCAGCTTCAATCAAGGTTCTGTTCTTCCTCTCAATAACACCATTTTGCTGAGGTGTACCAGGAGCTGAGAATTGTTGTTCTATGCCTTTGTACTTGCAGAATTCCTCCATTTTTGAGTTCTTGAATTCAGTGTCATTATCACTTCTCAGGATTTTCACTTTATGCGTAGATCCATTTTCAATTTGCCTTATATGGTCCAGAAGGATTTCTGGAGTTTCATCCTTCCTGTGTAGAAAATAAACCCAAGTATATCTAGTGAAATCATCAACAATTACGAGTGTGTACCTTTTCTTGTTTATGGACATTATGTTCACTGGTCCAAAAAGGTCCAGGTGTAGCATGTGATATGGCTCAGAAATAAAGAATTATGTTTTGCTTTTGAAAGATACTCTTCTTTGTTTAGACTTTTGTCAAGCATCACAAAGATCATCACTGGAGTATAGCATGTTTGGCAATCCTCTTACAAGCTCCTTCTTGGCAAGCTCATTGAATGAATTGAAGTTGAGATGTGAGAGCTTCTTATGCTAGTTCCAGCTTTCATCTACTGATGCCTTAGAGATAAGGCAAGTAGCTTCCTTTTCAAGACTTTCATATAGCCTTGCTTCATATATGTTACCATGTATGTATCCTATCAAGATGATTTTCTTTGACTTGTTATGAACAACTTCACAGTGTGAGTCATAGAATACCACATGATAACCTCTGACAGTGATTTGACTGATGCTTAGAATATTATGCTTCAGTCCATTCACCAGAGCTTCATTCTCTATTTCTACCTTTCCAATTATCAAGTTGGCATATCCTAGAGTGTGTCTTACATTTCCATCTCCATAAGATACATCTGGGCCAGCCTTCTTCTCAAATTCTGACAGCAGGGATTTATTTCCAGTCATGTGTCCTGAACATCCACTATCCAAGACAAGTGTATTTTTCTTGTTACCCTGCAATCAGAAGAATAATTAATTAGAAGGATTTTTAAGGACCCACACTTGTTGGGCCCTCTTTTTGGAAAACTTAAGCCTTTGTGTGTCAGGAGTACTTTTGACAGTTTTTCCTTTGTCAGGATTTGTCTTGTCAGAAGCAGATTTAGTAAAACCAACAAAATTAAGCTCACAAGCAACATTATTAAACTTAGGCAAAGGTTCATAATAATTGTGATACAACTTGTGATAAGAACTACAAGTATAAATCGAATGCCAACTACTACCACAATGAAAATAAGGATTTTGTGGTTTATAAAATACTGATCTACCCCTAACATCAGAATCAGGAATAGCAGTTTTCATTTTCTTATTCCTCCTGCAATCAATAGCAAGATGATTAGTATTTCCACAGTTAAAACAAGTTTTTCTAGGAGCATTGGGAACAACTTTGTAATTTGAATCCTTAGAAATACCTTGCTTTCCATTCCTGTTTCTTTTAGGACTTTTTATTTGAGGCTTGTCAATAACCTCAGATATTTTCTTTTTCAATTGTCTTGCTGACAAAAGTCCTATGTTCTTTTCTTTCTTAACAGACTTAATGGTTTCCTTGCTTTCCTTTTTTTGAGATTTATTAATTACCAGTTTTTCTTGTGATACTGATGTTGAACCCTTTTCAAAGATGGATTTGAGTTCATCAGCTTCTGAAGAAATAAACTTAACAGGAGTTTTAAGGGAAATATTATTTTCAGTGTCCACATCCTTAACTCCATCCTTATAGCCTAGGCATTCTTTCCAGTTTTTCTTTGAGAACATCTCATGAACCTTTTTGCCTGAATTAGTCCAGGCTTTAAGGGTTTTTCTTTCATTTCCTAAATCTATTTCCAACATACTATATCTAGCCTCAAGAATTTTTACTATATGTGTAGCTCTTTCATATTCTTTCTTCAAATCTAACTGATTTATTAAGTCAGACTCTAACTGTTCATTCCTAGATTTCAGGATCTCAATTTCAGTTATAAGTCTATCATTTTCTAGAATCTTATTCTTAAAATTACCATGCAGAGATTTAAGAATAGATTTCAATTCAGAAATATCTTCAGTATTAAAAGAGAAGAAGGAAGTTGGTACCTTAGACTCAAAGGAGGCAGAATCATCAAGACTAGCCATTAGTGCATAGCATATGTCTTCATTTTTAGAATCAGAGGAGTCCATCAAATTCTTGCTTGATGTGATAAGGGATTTGTTCTTCCCTTTATCATGCTTTATTTCCTTGCACTCTGTGGAAAAGTGACCAAGTTCATCACAGTTGTAGCACTCGATCTTTGTCATGTCTACCTTTCCAGCTTTAGAGTCCTTTCCATCTTTTCTCCCAGTTGACTTCCTTTCACTTCCAGTAAACTTCTTCCTGAAGCTTCTGTTATTCTTAGACTTCCTGAATTGCATCCTTCTGAAGCCCTTAACCAGCAATGCGGCCATTTGCATGACATCAGAATCTGTCATGTTCTCATCAACTTTAGAATCAGTATCATCATGAGGATTTGATGATGAGTCATCAGTATCTGATTCTGAAAATTTTTTCTTCTTTCTTATAACTCCAACAGAATTTTCTTTTGAAGCTTTATCATTTACTTTCAAAGCAACAGATTTCCTTTTGCTTCTTTTCCTCTCTTTCCTTTGCTGGACTTCCAAATCATGAGTTCTCAACATGCCATAGACTTCATCCAGAGTAATTATTTCCAAATCATACTGATGTCGTATGATTGAAGTCTGAGTCTCCCATTCTTCACTTAAGGCTCTCAGAAACTTGGTATTTGAATCCTCTCGATCATACACCTTTCCCATCAGAGACAGATTGTTGAGCAGGGTCAGAAATCTGTCATAAATGTCAGTGAGACTTTCATCAGGCTTGGCCTCAAAGTGTTCATATTCTTCAATCAGAACAGCACTTCTGTTCTTCTTGATGGCCATGGTTCCTTGACATTGAGTTCCAAAAGCATCACAGATCTCTTTGGCAGTCTTGTAGGCTATCACCCTATTTGACATCACAGAATCAAGACTATTATGCAAAATGTTTCTTACCTTTGCATCTTTCAGCACATCTACTTTCTCTTCTGGTGTCCATTCACTCTTCTCCTTTAGCTGATAGTGTTCAGCAATAGTAGGAGTTGCAGGCACCAGTTTTGTTGGCATGTATGGTCCATCATTAATCACATCGAGATAATCTGGATCTGTAGCTTCGAGGTACATGAGCATCTTTACCTTCCATGTAGGATATTCAGTCTTTTTCAGAATTGGAATTTTAATACTTTCATACTTGTTCAAAGACATGTTTAGATGATTTCTGATTGTAAGTTTATCAGTGAGCTCTGATACCTATTATTTCCCAATGAAGATACAATTTTTAAAGGGGGGTTGGATAAAATTGTATAAATATTTTGAACAAGTAATAAAATATAACAACTTTTTATATATCTGATAAAAACTGTTACAAAACTCTCTCAAGAAATACTGATGTTCTTGAGAGCTGCTAGGTCGAATGATACTCGAGATCGATACCTAAGTGATGACCTAAACTATGTTTATATACTACACAGGTATAACAAATCAATCTAACATATGCATTATCAAAAGCTAACTGAAACTGATACATATCTTCAACTGAATAGATAAAGTCCTATAACTCAGGCGTAAAAGATATCTGCTCCATAATATAAGGAACAAAACAAATCTTGTAAGCTGACTGTCTTCAAATACTGATGTCATCCAAATGCTGATGATGTGTCAAATCCTGATGACACATCAGATATTGATGACACCCGAACAGCCAGATCCTGAGCTTCTTCTGATCATTGAGAATTCAATATATAACAGTTCTTGTGAATCATTTGTTCTTTGTCACTTGTTGAGGCAACTAGAGTTTGAGATCTTGGCTCATCATTAGAGGTCTGGCTTTCATTGACAATTAGAGAACTTGAACCATCTACAACAAGCCCTTGTCCAGTTATTAATGATTTTATTTGAATCATTTCTAGTACATAAGTTTTCAAGATTCCATAAAGAACTTCCAGTGTTATTCTGCTTAGATCTCTTCCTTCTCTGATTGCTAATATTTTCTGTTCCAAATGATCAGGGAGTGTGAGCAAAAACTTCAAGTTCACCTCCTCAGCTTCATATTATTTGTCATGGAACTGCAAGTCATTTATCATCTTATTGAACCTTTCAAACACATTAGTGATACTTTCTTTTGGCTTGGCCAAGAAACCCTCATATTGTGAAATCAGTATCCTTCTTTGGTTAGATCTAACTTCTTCAGTTCCCTCACAAAGTATTTCAATCTTTTCCCAGATTTTCTTGGCAGTATCACAGTTGACAATATTGTTATACATTACATTGTCAAGTGACTCTATCAATATTAGTTGCAAGCCATTGTCCATGGAAACTTTCTCTTTTTCAGGCTCAGTGTACTTAGAAGGGTCTTTTGGAGCATAATGAGCTAGAATGACCATATCACCATCTGTTGATTCTTTAACTCTAACCATAGGAGTGAAGAGCCCATTTTTGAGAATCTGAATATAGAGTGGATTGACCATCCTGATGAATAGCAACATTTTATTTTTCCAAAGAGTATAGTTAGCTTTGTCAAAGGTAGGAATTTTGATGCTACTGATTTTCTGTGTATTCATTCTTCCAAGATCTTGAATCTGTTTACTTTCAGATTTTGCTCTGATACCACTTGTTACACAGATGGGGGGGGGGTGAATGTGTTTTTGTGTTTTTTATGCTTTTCTTGAACTATTTTGGTTGTGAACAAAGTAAATCAATTATTGTAGTGAAATGTATTCAAGCAGAAATTTAAACATGCAATAATAAAGAACACAGATCTTTCAAAACTCCCTTAATTTTATATTAAAATTAAGAATGTTTTGCTACAAAATTTCTAGGCTCTTAGTTGATAAAGAGCTTAGCTTCTATCTTGAGAGAATATAAGAGTTCTTGATCTAAAATTGTTTTTTTAACAAAGGACCAGTGTTAACTTTATAATTTTGTTAACTGCTGGTTTACACAATATATAATAAGACATGCTATTAATTTTAGTAAACTTTCACTTGTCATTTCAATTTTAGGAAAAGTATATCTTCCATTTCTGGCTTAGCATATCTTTACATACTGTGTTAACTTTGATCTTCCTTTGTTAGTTAATCTTCACCCTTGATCTTGCACACCCTTCAAGCTGTTTTTTGTAGACTTGTCAATCCAGCTGGTTGGATTGTTTGTTTGTAAATCTTGGATATTGAACTGGTCTGCAATTTTGTACTTTGAGATTTTACCTCGAGATCTCCAGTTTGGTCTACAGAGAACTTGACATCTCGATAAGTATATTGGCTTATCGAGATCTCTAATACTCCATAGTTAATTTGACTTGTAGAGGTCTCTGATTTCTCTATAAGAGAATTTGGCTTGTCGAGATCTCTAGTCTTCATATCTTCACTTTGACTTATCGATATCTCTGAGTTCTCTAGTGGCTTATTGACTTATCGATAACTCAGAGTTCTCTAGTCAAATTTGACTTGTCGATAACTCAGAGTTCTCTAGTGAATTTTGGCTTATCGATATGTCTGAGTTCTCTAGTGGAATTTGACTTATCGATAACTCAGAGTTCTCTAATAAATGTTGACTTGTCGATATCTCCAATCTTCATGTTTTCAATTTTCTAGTCGATGTTTCTGTGAGTTCTCTACAAGCTTTTCTGACTTCTCGATAAGTCATTTGGAGTTCTCGAGTGACTTCTCTTTAACACTAAATATGTGACTTGTAGAGATCTTGAATTAGAATATTTTTATCCAAACAGATTTATTCAACTCCAAGCTTCTTCAAAATTCTTCTGAGGCATGGCCTTCTTGATCTTCTTCCAGATAGAATCCTTAGGCTTGATACTGTTTAAACAAAAAGACTCCAATATGCTCCTTTTGCATTTTTACAGACTTTAAATGTTACTAGTACAAATGCAAACTAAGATTACAATACCACTTACTTAGGATTGTCAATTTGACTTAGTCTTATTAAAGTACAGGCAAGTCTTGCACAACAATCTCCCCCAATTTGTGAGAAAATTGCTTCACACAAATTCATGCCTATTAACAAGACTAACTTCAAGTTAAAAAAATGGAAAATGAAATTTATACATAAAGCTTGATAGAATTACAACTTTTATACATTTGGAGATTTACAAAGTTTAATGGTTATAAGTATCAGGTAAAGACAGTTTTTATATCTGCTTCTTCTCTAAGGAGATTCTTTAAATGATCAAGAATTTCAAGTTCTTCTATATTAGGTGTTCCACTTAGAGCTTCTACAAGTTTTTGTCTTGCTACCTTTGGATAACCACTGTCTAGTAAATCAATCCTAAATCTTGAGAATCCACCAGCTTTAATATTTAGAAATTTCCCATCCTTAGAGATTTTGCTCATTCCTTTGGCCTTGAGCTCTTCTGATCTCTTTATGAACATCTCTATTTCTTTATCATACTTCCTCCTTCTCTCTTCAAATTCAGCCTCATTTCTTTTTCTTGTTTCCTCCCTTCTAATCAACCATTCAGCTAGAATTGATGTCCATGCCCTTGTAGCAGTATCCTTTTCCTTTAGCAAACTTATCATTCTTTTAATTTCTGTGGGAGAAAGGGAATCCAGTAAATCACAGCCAAAGAAGGTGAAGGACCCATCCTCAAAATAAATTCTAACTACCCTTAGAGATACAACCCAGACTCTAACTATTTCTTCAGCTAGATGTTGGAAATAATCTTCATCTGAGATGCACCAATTTAAAGGTAGAAAGTCACTTTGCTTAAAGCAGTTCCGAATGGCCCTTTCAGTAACTTCCCCTTTTTCAGTAGACTTGGCCTTCTTAGGTTTTCTCCCAACAGTCTTGAAATGAGTTTTATGTGATGGTTTGACAAAAGGAAGGATTGAGATTTTCTTTAGAGATGTTTGGCTTGTGGTGATTGGAATTTTTAGGAAAGAGTTAGCAGTATGCTTGAATAGAAATTTAGACTTTGAGGTTTGAGCTGGTTTGATGTTTAAGATAGTTGATGTTGAAGGTTGAGCTGAGGTTTGACCTGGTTGTGTTTGGATTTTTAGGGTTTGATGTGGTTCTGAGCTTGAGCTGTCATGCTTTTTCTTGCTCCTTCTCTCTTCTCCCCTTTTCTTGTCACCTCCCTTCTTCCCATCATAATACTCCATAGTTAATTTGACTTGTAGAGGTCTCTAAGTTCTTTATAAGAGAATTTGGCTTGTCGAGATCTCTAGTCTTCATATCTTCAATTTAACTTATCGATATCTCTGAGTTCTCTAGTGGCTAATTGACTTATCGATAACTCAAAGTTCTCTAGTCAAATTTGACTTGTCGATAACTCATAGTTCTCAGTGAATTTTGGCTTATCGATATCTCTGAGTTCTCTAGTGGAATTTGACTTATCGATAACTCAGAGTTCTCTAATGAATGTTGACTTGTCGATATCTCTAATCTTCATGTTTTTAATTTGCTTGTCGATATCTCTGTGAGTTCTCTATAAGCTTTTCTGACTTCTCGATAAGTCATTTGGAGTTCTCGAGTGACTTCTATATAACACTAAATTTGTGACTTGTAGAGATCTTGACTTAGAATTTTTTTTATCCAAACAGATTTATTCAACTCCTAGCTTCTTCAAAATTCTTCTGAGACATGACCTTCTTGATCTTATTCCAGATAGAATCCTTAGGCTTGATACTGTTTAAACAAAAAGACTCCAGTCTGCTCCTTTTACATTTTTACAGATTTTAATGTTACAAGTACAAATGCAAACTAAGGTTATAAAACAACTTACTTAGGATTGTCAATTTGACTTAGTCTTGTTAAAGTACAGGCATGTCTTGCACAACAAGCTGTTTAAAAATTGTTTGGTAAAATTCAAAAGTTGCTTTTCGGAAAAGTGCTTTTGGCCTAAAAGCTGCTGTTAGAGAAAGCAAGTACCCCTATACTTTTAGAAAAAAGTTGCTTTTTAGCTTTTGTGTGAAGCAGACGCTGATTTTACCATCAAACCTTACAAAAAGCATTATTATTTTTATTTTTTTGTATCAAAACATATACATATCAAAATAATTATCAAACAGTTATCTAATTTTTATAACAGCACTTTTTGCAACCGCACTTATCCTAATAGCACAATAATTTTTAACAGCAATCCCAAACAGAGCCTAAGTATATAACCAGGCAAGTGCAGTGGATCATGTAGTCTATCTTTAATCCTCGAATCAATTATATACATGATAGGATCATGTACTTCTCTCACACCTTTACAAATGTTGATTATTTCTTTCTTTGTATTTTTCAACTTGCCATAAATAAAACCCATTGCTGGCTTATAATCTCCGTCTACAAATTTTAACAATTTAACTAATGACTTGAATATATCTACATAGAAAGAAAAATCTACCCAAAAAACTTGACTAACAATTGGACTATATGATGTTATCTCCTTCATTAAGTAAAGTAGGTCACTTACATTCATTTCATTCTTTAAAAAGGAAAATAAATTTTAAATTTTCTTGTTTAATTAATATGCTCTGCATTGTGAGAAATGAGCTTGCAAATTTTATCACTCCTGACCTTACAATATCCGTTGTTTGGTAAACTATCTCGTTAATGCCAATATCTTGTGATGAGCATATATATATATGCAAGTGCTCAAAATACAAACCGATATTAGAATACAAACTACAAACCAATAACAACCAAATATTTAATTCATTTCTCTCTCCTCCATGTGCACTATGTATTGATCTATATATTTTCCACTTCATTTTTAATTTGACTTTTCCCGTTAGTCGGTTAATTTTTTAAAAAGAATAACTTTACCATATTTTTCTTCATCTCACACTCATCAATTTGCATAGCATATTTGCTATATTTTGACGATAAATCAGTATTTAATCTTACACGTAACACTAACCTGAAATCAATACTTTTCCAGGAACCAGTAGATTTTAGTGATTTCCGTAGGCATAATTAGTGATTTATCGACGAAATATATTAAATATTATATTCATACTGATAATTGGAGGATGTAGAAAAATATAGTGAAGTTAGATTTTCAAAAGAGTTCACCAATTGACGGGAAAAATTTAATTAAAAATGGAGAGAATTAGGTGGAGTTATGTGTGGGAGGGTATATTTAAATTGGGTGTGGTATAGTTTGTAGTTTGTATTTTAATTTAGTGTGTATTGGAGTAAGACTTTATATATATATATATATATATATATATATATATATATACGTTGTTAGCGACTTTGCCTGGTCACAAGATTGAATTTTGGTGTCTTGCATGCATAAAGGATTAAAATTGTGATATAACTTAGATTAATACGTTGAACATAAAGTAATAGGCAGTAGCATGTCTGAAATAAGATTATACCAAGAATAAGTGCATCTTTGGAAAATCTTAAAAATAAGTATCTTATAATTTAATATGAATAATTGACTTATAAGTGGTAATTAGATAAATACTTATAAGTTATATAAGTATTTGGATAATTTTACTTATAAGTTAGAATATTTTTTACTTGAATAAACAAAAGTAAATATTTTTTAATTATTTTTATCTTAATTCGTGAATTTTAAATTAGATTAACATTTCAAAATATATATTTAAAATTAAAGTTTATAAAAAAATGAAAATTCAAAATAAGTTGAGAAAAAGTACATCATTACTAACATTCAACTTATCAGCTTATAAGTTAAATTTACAACTTATAAATTGGATCGACAAATACTCGACGATAAGTACTTACAGGCTTATAAGTTAATAAGTCGTATGCAGCCAAACGGCGGGCCTAAGTTTATGGCACATGAGGTCCATAATATACTAGGTCGCTTCCTTTTCGGCATTTTCACAGCCGAAAAGTTCATCATGTGAAGAGTCAACTAGAAAGAAAACCACATATCTAAAAGTCTGCCCATATCAGACAAGTTGATCAAATAAAATGAAGAATCACCGTTGCAAGTTTTTTCTTCTTAACAATCTAAAGTTTTTCCTCTTATCAACTAAATCTATTATCTCAACAAAGCCATAAAGGAGAAATAAATTGCATTCGATTAATATATGTTTTGAATTTCAATATATATAGATAATTATAAAAAGACCAGATAAATAGCATGGGGAGCAGTGATCACTGATCAAGAGCTATCACATAAAATTCCCGGAACAAGTTATTCCGGATAGCACGTGCACTCTAACAACGTGCTCCTTATTTAATAGATCTTAACAGAGTCAAATTTTATGGAGACCAAGCTTTTGTTATATACCCAGAGAACATATCACTTATGTTCTGCAACTAAAATATTGCATAAAAACATTGCAAAATGTATTATTTTGTGAATTATGTTCTACAAAGATCATTATTTTATTCAAAATCTTGAATATCATGCATGTACTGCACGTAGAACATTACAAAATATTTTATTCTACGAAACATGTTTAGTTTGAAGAATATTTGTTCAAATTGCAGAACATACACATTATACTTATTAAATTTAAATGATCTTCAACAATTATAATGAATTAGTGATATTTGTCAAACATACTTCACAAAATAATATATTTCATTGTGTTTTGATTGCATAACATAGGTAGTCTCCGTGGTTTCCAACAAAAACACGGTCTCCATGAGACTTGACTCTATAATAATATCTTAAAACCAGTGGGATGCACAAATCGCACAAATCTTATTTAATTCAAAATATTTTTTTAAAAAATTATTTTGAATTAACTTCTTTATTTTGTTCATATAAAATTCTAAAATAAAATGATAATTATATTAATACACGTATATGTTTATATTTTTTTAAAATAATTAAACCTACTTATAGTAATAGTCTCCGGAAAAAATATATTATTAAACCAAATTATTATTTTGTTGAGAGTAAAAAAATAATATCTCTATCATGTTGGGACCTTAAAAAAATACTATTTAGCGCGGTTGTTACTTAATTGATTAACTATAAGAGTTATTTGAAAAAGACAATATTACTGATTGAACGATATAATTTTATTTAATTCTATGTGTGTGTAAAAAATAATAATTATTATGTTTTTGTTAAGAATATGTTGTGAACTTGATGATTTCATTAACAAAACACCTTAGTAGATTCAACTTAGTGAATTATGTAGCACTCGACGGATAAGGAATATAATCCCGACGGATGACTCAATATAGTCCCGACGGATGATGATTTGATATCCATCGAGTGAGTAGCTTATGTAACAATAAGTTATGTAGCACATTTATGCAAACACCTTTGTATAGATTCTGTAGTAGTTTATAAATCATGTAGACTGCTAGTAGATGTGCAGAATAGGTTGATTAAATGTAAATAGATGATGTCTTGTAATTCTGCATAAATGAAATAGAGTCAAGTGTTAAATGGCTACCCGACGGATGATCAACAAAGCCATCGACGGATGATCAACAAAGCCATCGACGAATGATCATGTACCCGACGGATGATCAATTCAAACATCCATTGACAGTGAGAACGCAGTCACATGCGTCGAGTGTATGCTAAAGGAATGTGGCAGCCTATTCAACTGGGTTTTTGAGAACAAAGAAGCATTGCCATTTCCATGCTATTATGAAGATATTCAAAGATGCTGGAATAGAGTAATGAAGCAGCATAGTATTAGACTTGATAGGTTTTGTTTTATTATCTTGTCTTATTACTGTGTAATCTTGGTGATATATAAACCAAGAGTAGCAAGTAGAACAACAACAAGACTAAGCATGTATTTTCTCAGAGAAACAATTGTAAGTTGAATCCTTTAGCATTTCTCTGTAAGTTTAGTTATTCTTATTTGTAAGCAGCTGTGAGCTATTCAAGCTTCACAGAGTTCTCTTGATATATATATATGTATATCTGGTGGATACATTCAAATCCGCCCGAAAGTTTTAAAGACTTGTGTTTTTATTACTTTGTGTTTTGATTCATTTTTAAACTTGTCATTCCGCACTTTGTTAATCAAAACAGTGACATATATGTTTTAAGTTAGAACATTTTACAATTCAAAAAAGTTTCAAGAATTCCATTCAACCCCCCTCTGTAATTCTTGTTGCATTGTTAGGGTCTAACAATTTTCATCAGGAGTTAATTTTTAGTTCAGATTAATAGGTTACAAATTGTGTTTAATCTAATATTAATTTAATTTATCACGAATTAGTGATTTTAGCCCGATACTCAATACACCGACCAAATCAAACTAATTATAATTAGTTTAATTTTACTTTTTTAAGTACGAATTAATAAGATAATTTTGTTTTAACCCGCATAATTAGTATACATAATTTTCTTTTAGTTTTTCAAATTATATTTTTATTACTCCCTCCATCCCAAATTAGTCGTCTCTTTGACTTTTTACGCGTATTTTAAGGTGACTTCACCGCATATGTCCTGTAATTATTTTTCAAATTTTCCTTATGTGAATAAAAGTTTAAGATTCAAACTTTTATTCACAAAAAAAAAATTGAAAAATAATTACCGGAAATATGCGGTCAAGCCACCTTAAAATAAGCTTAAAAAGTCAAAGGGACAACTAATTTGGGATGGAGGGTGTATAGTTTTGTATTATTTTGGATCAATCACATAATATTTTTTATCCTCTATAAATAATAAATGTTATTTTATTTATCCTAGTTCATAGTATATTTCAATAGTATAAGCCGAATCAATAGTATTTATTATTTTATCTTAACTTGAGATACATTATATCAAACAAATAAAACTAATTATATTTAGTTTGCTTAAATTTATTTTAGCCCGAAATAATAATTAATATAATATATAACTCAAAATGAATTAAAATTTAATTTGGTAAAAGAAGTTGACTTTAACATCAATTATAACGATATAGAGTTCGATATAAAATAGAATTTAAATTGGTAAAGTCGTAGAGAAAATTGACTTAAATATCAATTAAAATTAGAATTAACCGATCGACGAACCCAAAAATTAGAATTAGAATAATTAAGTAAGGGTGATTAAGTAAATGCATCAAGTACCGATCAATCGACTGCCAAACTTTTAACGTTCCGTCTATTATAATATATAAAGTATAGATAGATTATAATGATATAGAGTTCAATATAAAATATAATTTAAATTGGTAGATAGTAGAAGAAATTCTTGTGCAAGACATGCCTATATTATAACAAGACTAAGTCAAATTCACAGCCCTAAGAATTAGTTGTATGATAATCTAAATCTGTATTTTGTATTGTTTTACTTGAGTCTGTAAAAATGTGAAAGATTAGACTAGAGTATTTTATGTAAACAGTCTCAAGCCTAAGAATAAACTCTAGATGAAGATTAAGAAGATCATGCCTCAGAGCCCGCAAGGGTTGGCTCAGTTGGTTAAAGAGGGGATAACTATCCTCTTGGTCACAGGTTCAAATCCCACATGAGGAGAATTCATGATTATGCCTCCTGAGCCAGAGCCTGTCGCTTAAGTGCGATTTAACTTGGTTCACGTGGTTTGCAGGCTATTGTGTGAGCCCATAGGGTTTACCTAGTGCGCACCCGAAGGGTAGCGACTGTGAGTTACCTACGATAAAAAAAGAAAAAAAAAGATCACGCCTCAGAGAAATTGTGAAGAAGCTTGGAGTTGAATAAATCTGTTTTGGGAAAAATGTTCTAAGTCAAGATATCTACAAGTCACAGATCAAGTCACATAGAGTAGTCATTCGAGAACTCTAGATTGACTTATCGAGAAGTCCAATATAGCTTATTTTGAAGTCTCAGAGATATCGACAAGTCAAATGAAGATGTGAAGATTGGAGATATTGACAAGTCATTTCTGCATATAGAGAACTCATAGATATCGACAAGTTAAAATGAAGAGTTGAAGATTGGAGATATCGACAAGTCAATCTTCTCATTAAAGATCTCAGAAATATCGACAAGTCAAAATGCCTATAGAGATCTTAGAGATATCGACAAGTCATTTCTACATGCAAAGTTTTAAAGACCTCGACAAGTCAAGTTCACTTATAGAGAACTCAGAGACCTCTAGAAGTCAACTTCACTTATAGAAAACTGAGAGACCTCGACAAGTCAAAACACATATAGAGAACTAAGAGATCTCGACAAGCCATTATAATTATCGAGATTTTAGTTCTCTATAACAACAACTGGAGATCTCGATATGAAGCTCAAGTACAGAATGCAGACAAGTTAAATATTCAATATTGTCAATCAACAAATGATCTAATCACTTAGATTGAAAAGTCTACAAAAGCAGCTTGAAGAGTGCAAGATCAAAGGCCAAGATTAACTGACAAAGGAAAGCCACATACATACACGATTTGCAAAGATACACTAAACTAGAAATGGAAAGCTTTAGAGATAACTTAAAGTAGGGTTTAGTACATCTTATTGCATACTGTGTAAACCTGTGTTTACTAATCTATAAAGTAAACACCGGTCCTTTGCTTTTAAAATGTATCACACAAATCTAGTTTTTCTTGTAACTCTCTGAAGGAAGAAGATGAGTTCTATACTTACAAAGAACCCATGATTTGTAGCAAAATACTAGCTTGATTTTAATACAAAATTAAGTGAGCTTTGAAATATTGTGTGCACTATTTTATTTCATTTAACATAATATTACTGTATTTCTAATCTGCTTTGTTAACCAAGCAACAAACATTCAAAAAGCCTTAAAAATATCCAAAACACATTCACCCCCCTGTGTTGTATTCATTACCTAAAAAGTGGTATCAAAGCAAAATCTGAAAGCAAACAGATTAAAGATCTTGGAAGAATTAATACACATAAGATTAGCAGTATCAAAATACCACCCTTTGACAGATTCAACTATATATTATAAAAAAAGAAGATGTTGTTGTTTATAAAGATGGCCAACCCATTATATGTTTAGGTTCTAAAAAGTGGTCCTTTCACTCCTATGGAAAGAGTTGAGGAATCTACAGATGGAGACATGGTCATCCAAACTCATTATGCCCCTAAAGATCCCTCAAAGTACACTGAACCTGAAAAGGAGAAACTGGATAGTGGCTTGCAACTAATTCTAATAGAGTCACTTGACAATGTAATGTACAATAAAATTATCAACTGTTACACAACCAAACAGATCTGGGAGAAAATAGAAATTCTATGTCAGGGAACAGAGGAAGTTAGGTCAAATCAAAGGAGGATTTGGGTATCTCAATATGAGAGTTTTATGGCTAAACCAGATGTGAGTATAACTGATGTTTTTAAAAAATTCAAAAAGCTGATAAATGACTTGCAGCTTCATGAAAACTACTATGAAGCTGAGGAGGTTAACTTGAAATTTTTGCTCACCCTTTTAGACCATCTAGAACAGAAAAACTCATCCATTAGAGAATGGAGAGACTTGAGCAGATTGACATTGGAGGTTTTATATAGTATTTCAAAAACCTTTGAACTGGAAATGATTCAAAAAAATATATTTAAGAGCTGGTCAAGGGCACATTGTTGATGGATCAAGTGCTCTAGTTGTTAATGACAACCAGTCATCTGATGATGAACAAGAAATCCATACTCCAGTTGTTTCAAGCAATGATCAAAAGAACAAGTGTTGTGCAAGACATGCATGTACTATAACAAGTCTAAGTCAATTTGACAACCCTAAGTAAGTTGTATTGTAATCTAAATTTGCATTTTGTATTGTAACATTTAAGTCTGTAAAAATGAAAATAGATTAGACTAGAGTATTTTTCTGTAAACAGTTTCAAGCCTAAGAATAAGCTCTGGAAGAAGATCATAAAGATCATGCCTCAGAGAAAGTGTGAAGAAGCTTGGAGTTGAATAAATCTGTTTTGTTAAAAACATTCGAAGTCTACAAGTCACAGACTATGTGTTATAGAGAAGTCATTCGAGAACTCCAAAATGACTTATCGAGAAGTCAATAAAAGCTACTAGAGAACTCAGAGATATCGACAAGCCAAATTGAAGAAATGAAGATTGGAGATATCGACAAGTCATTACTTCACTAGAGAACTCTGAGATATCGACAAGTGAAAATATCATTAGAGATCTCTGAGATATCGATAAGTCAAAATATCACTAGAGATCTCTGAGATATCGATAAGTCTATTTGTCACTAGAGAACTCAGGGATATCGATATGCCAGAGTGAAGATATTAAGATGAGAGATATTGACAATCCAAATTCTCCTATAGAGAACTCAGAGACTTCAATAAGTCAAAACAACTATAGATTGATTAGAGATCTCGATTAGTCATTATACTTATCGAGATGTCTAGTCCTCTACATGACTAACTGGAGATCTCGATATAAAAGTTCAATTACAGAATGCAGATCAGTTTAATGTCCAAGATTAAAAATCAACAAAAAAATATGTTAGGAAATGAATAACACACAGGGGGGTTGAATGTGTTTTAATGTTTTTGAGCTTTTCTTGAATGTTTATGGTTGAACAAAGTAAATTAAATCTTGTAATAAAAATGTGTTCGTGCAAAAATTAAGCTTGCAGAAAATAAAGAACACAAATCTTCAAAACTCACTTAATTTTATATTAAAATTAAGAATGTTTTGCTACAAAATTTCTAGGTTCTTTGTTGATAAAGAGCTTAGCTTCTTTCTTGAGAATGTTACAAGATTTCTATCTAAACTGCTACAACTGACTGAAGGACCAGTGTTAACTTTATTATTTAGTTAACTGTTGGTTTACACAGTGTACAATAAGACATGTTATTAGCTTTTCTAAACTATCACTTGTCATTTCTATTTATAGAAAAGTAGATCTTCCATTTTTGGCTTAGCATATCTTTAGCATCCTGTGATAATTTTAATCTTCCTCTATCAGTTAATATTTACCATTGATCTTGTACATTCTTTAAGATGCTTTTTGTAGACTTGTCAATCCAGCTGGTTGGATTTTTTATCTTGAATATTGAACTGGTCTGTGATTTTGTACTTTGAGAATTTCACTCGAGATCTCCAATTAGGCATATAGAGATCTTGACATTGTGATAAGTATAATGGCTTATTGAGATCTCTAATGCTCTAGTGAATTTGACTTAAAGAGGTCTCTGAGTTCTCGAATGAAACTTTACCTTGTCGAGATCTCTCAGCATCATGTCTGCACTTTGGCTTATCGACATCTTAGAGTTTTCTAGTGAATTTTGACTTATCGATATCTCTGAGTTCTCTAGTGGACTTTGACTTATCGATAACTCATAGTTCTCTAATAAATGTAGACTTGTCGATAACTCTGAGTTCTCTAGTGAAGAAATGACTTGTCGATATCTCCAACCTTTATGTCTTCTTGACTTGTAGATATCTCTCTGAGTTCTTTAGTAGTTTTCCCGACTTCTCGATAAGTCATTTGGAGTTTTCGAATGACTTCTCTATAACACTAAATATGTGACTTGTAGATATCTTGACTTAGAGTATTTTTGACCAAACAGATTTATTCAGTTCCAAGCTTCTTCAAAATTATTCTGAGGTATGATCACCTTGATCTTCTTCCAGATAGAATCCTTAGGCTTGATACTGTTTCAGGAAAAACACTCCAGTCTGCTCCTTTGCATTTTTACAAACTTTAAAATGTTACAAGTACAAATACAAACCAAGATAACAATACAACTTACTTAGGGTTGACATATTATCTTAGTCTTATTAAGGTACAGCCATGTCTTATATCCCCAATTTGTGAGAAGATTGCTTAACATAAATTCATGCCTGTTAACAAGACTAACCCAAGTTTAGAATGATGGAGAAAGAAAATAAATACACAAAACTAGATGAAATTACAACTTTTGTATCAATGGTTACAAGTATCAGGTAAAGACAGTTTTTGTGTCTGCTTCTTCTCTAAGTTGATCCTTTAAGTGGTCAAGAAGTTCAAGTTCTTCTGTAATAGGTGTTCCACTTAGAGCTTCTACAAGTTTTTGTCTTGCTTTGTCTAGAAATTCTATGCAAAATCTTGAGAATCCACCAGCTTTGATGTTTAGAAATCTTCCATCTTTGGAGATTCTGCTCATTCCTTTTGCTTTCAACTCTTCGGATCTTTTTATTTCATCATACCTCCTTCTTCTTTCTTCAGCTTCAGCCTCATTTCTTTTCTTTGTTTCCTCCCTTTCAATCAACCATTCATCTAGAACTGATCTCCATGCCCTTATAGCAGTACCCTTGTCCTTTAACAAGCTTATCACCCTTGGAGACAAGGAATCCATTAAGCCATTGCCAAGAAAAGTGAATGTCCCATCTTCAAATAAATTCTAACTTCTCTCAGGGATACAACCCAGACTCTAACAATTTCCTCAGCTAGATGTTGGAAATGGTCTTCATCTGAGGTGCATCAATTTAGAGGTAGAAAGTCAGACTCTTTAAAGCAATTCCAGATGGCCCTTTCAGCGACTTCTTCTTTCTTTGTAGACTTGACTTTCTTAGATTTTCTCCCAACAGATTTGTGCTTGAATCTTAGTGAAGGTTTAGCTAAAGGTAGGGTTGTCATTTTCTTGAGATTAGTTTGGCTTGAGGTAATTGGAATTTTTAGGAAAGAGTTGGTTGTTTGTTTGTACAGAAACTTTGGCTTTGAGGTTTGAGGTGGTTTGATGTTTGAGATAGTTGATGTTTTAGGTTGATCTGAGGTTTGAGCTAGTTGTGTTTGGATTTTAGGGTTTCACTACACCATATATAAGCTATTGCAAGCCTAACATGCATTTGTGTTGCATAAAGTGTTACTATAGATAAAAAGCTTGGTAATCCATTGCAATATTTTTTCAATGTGTTACAAAAAATGAAAAAGTGTTACAAGCGCATGATACATTTTGATGAAATGAACAAAGCTTTGAGCAAATGCAACATTTTTACAAAAGTGGTACAATACAATTAACACTTACGGTCAACTTGACAGAAAATTTTAGGCGGACGTTCAATTTTTCCCATTGGCGGGCTTCCAAAATTTGGCACCAGTAGTATTGGTACAAAAAACAATACTCCATTAAATAAAAACAAAATTTCATTATCACACTATTTTCTCTTACTCTCTCTGTCTCCCTCTTTCAAGTTCACTTCCCCCTATCTCTCATTTACATATACTACTCCTCTCTATCATACTCCTTTTAGACTAAAATCAATTAAAACAAAATCTTATAACACTAAAATCGATATGAGATGTCATGAAGCTTTTTGCTTCTCCTCTCACATCTTAACTTCTTTTCTTCATCTTTCTTGTCATCCTCCATCTTCTTCTCTCTACTCTTGTTGCCAGATGGCTTACTGGATTGACTTGGATTCGAGCCAGAAGGATTTTGATCATCTTTCTTCTCCTCATCATCATCCAAATCATCCTTGTTGATCTGTGTTTTGGGCAAGTTGGCTTCTGCATTATACAGATATCTCCTCAGTAGCTTTATCATTTCCATATCATCATTGTTCTTGTTCTTCTTGGTTTTTAAACCAGTTCCAAGGATCATGATAAGCGTCTTGTTACTCATAACACACTGTTTGGGGATATTAAAATGTTTGAATTGTTTGGTGTTTGGACAGATGTATGTTATACCATTGTTTGGCTGTAGATATGCTTCAGGAAAGGCAGCCACTTGAGCATCTCTCAATTTAGTTAATAGCATGGTATCTTCACGAGTTATAACTTTAACATTGCTGATGAAGATATCTAACTCAGATGCCCTCCTTGAGACAAAAGTAATTGAGGGACACCTGCATACATCTGTCTGTCCCTAAGTCATTTGCATTGATCACTATTCTCTTGTGCAAAACGTTATCCTGATTGACCATGATCACTCTTATGAAATTAATTGTCTTGTCCAGGGCCTTTTTGTATGTGAAGTGATTATTGTTGAGAGAAGCTTTTAAGGCTTTGAGTAGTTCATCAAACTCTCTGCTAAGACTAGGTCCTTCAGCAGCCCTAATAAGTCTCTCCATGTCAAGATCAACTTCTTTGGATAATTCCTTTTCAGCACCTTGGACTTGTTGATGAGATGACCTTGATTGTGCCAATCTAGCCTCTATCTCCCCCTTAATTTTGTTGACAGGCATGAGGAGGGGAGTAGGGATTTCATGCCTAACTTGTTCAGGTAGAGAAGGTTGTTGTATGTTGAGTTTCCCCATGATGGCTCCCAAAGCTATAGAATTCTGCATTTGAAGATGCTTATGGGAGTCCACCAGGGTTTGGATATATGTTTGTTGGCTCTTGACAAGAGATGTCAAGGCCTTAACTTGTGCAGTAAGAGAAGTGTTGGAGTCTTGCAATGCTGTGACTTGACCTTATAGAGATTGAATCTGAATATTTGTTGAAGTAGATGCAGGTTGATGGGAGCTTGATGTGGAGACAACAGTAGATGACCCCAATGTAGCTTGCACAAATTTCTGAATCTCATCAATGACCAAGGGAGAAGCAATGCATCTTGCAGAGTGCATCTGATCTAGCTTCAACCTTGTGTCTTTAGAGTTAGTAATATGATTTTGAACTTGCTTGTGCAAGGCAACAAAAGAGTCCTTGAGTTGTGTCATGCCTTTATCTACCCCACTGAGATCATATCTGGACATTTGGTCTGAGAAGTGTTTGAATTGATTTTTGATCTCAGTTTGAGAGAGAATGATTTCATCAAGCTTTTCCCTTACCATCTTCCTGATCCTGTCTTCATGACCAGTCAATTTGACTTCAAGAGCTTTACCAAAGAGGTGAAAAGCCTTGAGTTGAGCTTTATGAACTTCTGTAACTACATCATACACTTCTTATGGAGTCAAGGCCTTTGCATTGCTTCCAAGGATAGTAACATACTCTTCCCTGAATCTGGCCAAGACTTGATCTATTTCCAACACAAAGTTATCAGATAGCCATGCATCCACATTTCCATCTTATTCTTCATCATTGAAAATCTTCTCCTTCTATTTCTCCACATCTTCATTGTTGGTGAGCATGATGGCCTAATAGTCCTGATTGCTCATATTAGAAGTGAGTAGATGTTGAGAGATGTTGGCCAGTCCAGAAATCTACTCCACTAGTAGATCATCTACAGAAGTTGGTTGAGAGCCAGATTCTTGTAGCCACTTAGAGAGAATGTGAGGTTTTGAGGAGGATGGTTCAGAAACACCTGTGATTGAAGTCACAGTTTGACTCACAGATTGCTCTGTGGTTTTGACAGTGTGTTGTCCTCCACTTGTAGTGGGAACCTCCAATTGAATTTGAGGGGATTTGACTGGGTTACTGTCATGTACACTAGCCTCAAACCCTTGTGTATCTTATAACATACTGGTACTTGAATGTGCTATAGTTGCATCCCCTATGACAGGATCATGGGCAATTGTCCTCCTATCTTCAACTGCCAAGACAATTTCTGTTAGGGTTGTGAGGGGAGTTGCTCCTACATGAGGGGCCTCCAATTGAATAGGAGAGGATTTAGATAACTGCCCCTCAGGAGTACTACCCTCAAACCTTTCAGTCTGTGAGGACTATTTTGCACATGAAGGTGCATTAGAAGTATTCATGGGGTCTTCAGTGAAAACTGATGAATCCCCCATGTTTGTGATGGTGTCATCAAGGTCTACCCCAGCATGTAGCCTCTCACCATCTAAATGGAGTGTCTGGGTGGTGAGCAAAGCTTCTTGAGCTAAGTCACTTGATTTTTGTTGCACTTGAGAAGTGGATTCAAGTGGAATTGGAATAGAAGAAATTTGAGTCATAAGAATTTGGTGCTCAGTTGTGAATGTTGGCAGCTCTCCCTGAATGAACGAGGGAGCTTCAAGAGATGTGCCCTCACAGTGCGTGCCTTCCTTGTTTCTCCTACCATACACTTGAAGTGCTTCTTGTACAGGCTGTGCAGACTCACTACTGGTTGGTTTTACAACTGCATCATGTTGGGAAGATGCAAAGGTGGCTAGACTGGTCAGCTCAGTTGTTTACTCCTTTTGGATCTCTTGACCAAGGGTGACTCTTTCTCAGCTATGTCCTCACCACTCTCAGTTACTACAGTTAGGGCCGCCCCCTTTCTCTTCTTTTTACTCACCTCATCCTTTTGAGAAGATGAGGTGGTTGGTTTCCTAGCTTCTAATGGTTTTGAAGGAATAGTTATAGCTTGGGAGGATCCCTGTGGGTGTTCCTGTGTTTGTACTTCCACAGGTTCAGGGATCATAGCTGTGCTAGATTAATTACCAATACTTCTCTTGTCTGGCATAGAATAAGGATAAGTCTTAAATCTTTCAATCATAAAAGGTGTTAACTTAAGACTTATTGGAACCTTATTCTTAGTAAGAAGTGATCCAAATAGAATTTTGGATACTTTCTTACAATTGCCAATTAGTTTCCTGTTTACACCTTCTATCATATGTATGTCATTTACTTTATAATTTAAAGCTGACATCATAAATCTAGGCAGAAAGATCTCCTTACCTCTTGAATCCAATTACATTGTCAACCTGGTTCTCAGCTCCTCCAAAATCTAGTGTCCTACATTTAGCTGTTTGTTGTGAGCCATGGAATAGACCAGCTTCTGGACAATAATGGATATGTTGTCAAATCCTGACTTTCTGCAGATAAATGCCCTTATCACAGAGTCAAATAGGAATGACCATTCCCTCCCCAGATACTTCTTGTTCATGCTGGCCAGATTAATCCTCTCAGAATAATTTATAAAGTCCATGAACTCATGAAGCTTATCCTAACTTGGAGCCTCCACCATATTTTCAGTAGGAATGCCCAAAGCCTTGTTGACATCATCCTCAAGAATCTCCACTTGCTGTCCCTTAATTGTGCAGTTTATCACTATAATTACAGTTTGATTCTCATGCACAACTATCCTGGTTGTTGCTGTGTTCCAGAAATCACCTAACACATCTAAATACAACACAAAATTAGCAGTTAGAGCACCTACAAAGTAGGTCTCAGAAAGAAACTTCACAAAGCACTGAAAAACTTCAGGTGCTTGATTTACATCCAGAAATGCAAGAAAGTTGGTTTTCTTGGGAAGAAAGGGTACAAGATTGTTGGCTGCCATTGATATGAGTATGAAGTTTAGTGGGTAAAAGAGATTTGTGAGAAAGAAGGAAAAACTAGAGAGAAAACGGCTTTGGATTGAAAGCTAGGTCACTTAAGATCTCGAGAGTTATAAGTAAGTGTATGTATCGAGAAATCTGGGTATTTATAGTAAAAGTAAATGACTTGTCAAGAACTCAAAAATAAACATTTGGAGTTTGTCTATCGAGAAGTCATTTTAAGAAATGAAATACATATCGAGAAGTCATTTTAAATTACTCTTATAGAGAACTAAAATTTGACTTATCGAGATGTCAAATAAATACCCAGTTTGTCCCAAAAGTGGACTGAATTAATTCCAACTTCTATTTGAATAAATTTAAAATAAAATTAGAATAAATTTTCCAAAAGTATTTTACCAAAATAATTATTATTAAATTATTTCAGTTATGAGTTATTGATAAGTCAAAAATTATACTTGTAGAGAACTCTGTGAATTAACACTACTAAAGAACTCTACAAGGACTTATCGATAAGTCATTTTTAAGCCTATCGAGAAGTCACTCGAGAAGTCAGTAAATTGACTTGTCGAGAACTCACTCGAGATGTCCTAAAATGACTTGTCGAGAAGTCAATTAGACTTATCGAGAACTCAATTCTATATACTTTTGATTTTTGTAATTCTGCCTTGTGTTAATTTTATATATTAAGAATGTAAATTAACAACTGAGCATTTTACTTAGAATTTGAAAAATTCCAAGTTGAATTTGAATTTGAAAAATAAATATGCAGAGGTTTCTGAAATATTTATAATTCATATTTCAGTTAATTTCCAATTAAATCAAATTAATTTTGATTTACTGGAGATTAATCTGCTGCAAAACTTTAGCTGAGTTCTTGCCTTAGGATGAAGAATTAAGCATTCCAATTTCACCTATAAGTCTAGTAAAAGTTGCTTCATCCAACGGTTTAATAAAAATATCAGCTAATTTTTTTTCTGTTGGAACAAAAATGAGCTCAATGGTACCATTTGTAGCATGTTCTCTAATAAAATGGTACCTTACATCAATGTGCATTGTCCTAGAATAATTAACTGGATTAGCTACTGTAGATATAGCACTAGTATTGTCACACATAATAGGAATTTTGTGTAACACTAGGCCATAGTCCATTTGTAACACCCCCAAATCCGGGGTCGGGGATTCGGGTTGTCACGAGTTCCATTTCCCTTAATAATACTTAACCTTAACAATCAACCAACTGCTGCGTACTGTGACCCCATAATATATACACACACACCACAAGTTATAGTCTCAGAGATGAATACCAAAAATAACACAAGTCATTTTACTCCATAATTGTAAACCATTTCACCTCAAAAGGGTTTCTGAATAATTTACATATTCTTTGCCATTATTACAATTCATAATATACAAAGTCTGGTTCATCAATAGTTGAAAGCCTAGCCTATTGGTAGTTCCTACCTCAGCTACGGCGGCATCAACGCTTCCAGAAAACCGCGGAACGTTTCCTAACCGCTTGCGAATTGGAAGCTTGGTCTTGTTCATCTTTTCTATCTGTCGTTGTGTGATGAAAGAAGAAAGCAAGGGTGAGCAACAAGCCCACCGAAATAGTATGTATAATAATTAACAATATATGAGCATTCTCATAGTATTCATGAAAGTCTTGGTCAAGAAGAAATGAACCAATTTGATATCTTAACGCGACCAAGTCGCAAAATATTCAGTATATATACATATATACTTTTCATAATGTTTGAAATCCTCTGACATGTATAATATACACAGAGTTCCAGTTTATAACTGTATAAACAAATATCGTTGCAAGGTGATCTCATATATCTAACCTTGTCTCAACGTTTTTCTGAAAATCTTTGTCATTCATAAGATAATCATTCACTGGATATAAGTTGAAAAGATGAAGTTACAAGATACTTCAATATACTTATATCTTTTCCAAATACTACTTGAACCACCACCGTTCAAGGTATAAACAGTTTCGAAAGTTCATCACATAGATGAGACTACAAGATAAGACTTGAATAGATTCCATCCTTGAAATGTGTTTAAAAGAAATGAAGTTCTGAGATACTTCATTTGAGGGAAATATCATTATAACCGTTTGACCCTGTCAATGCCTCAGCAATCACCCATCTGTAGCCTTTCGATCGAATGCTCCGGGTAGTGTTGCAAAAATATCCAAACTGGATGATGAACTCATTACGGGAGTTTGCCGCGCCAGGAAGACCACTCACGATGATCAGTCGCAGTAGTGCAACCCCACCATTTTCTACATGTAGAGGAGAACCTGTCGGATTTACTTGTCAACCGAACACTGGACTCCTAAGGAATGGACCGTCTTAGCGGAACTTCCAGGCCATTTGGGCCAATATAATAAGGCTGGGCCGGCGCCACTCGACCACTTACACCACTCCTAGTTCAGATGAAATCCATGACTCTGAAACGTAAAGCTTGTCCCCCCTTTCCCCAAGTAGAAACTTGTTGATACGGCTCCACCAAGAAGTCGTATCTAGTTGGAAAGGAAAACTCACTGATATTTCCCAGGCGGTGCCTGTTAATGAATTAACTTGTTCTAAGAATTTTACTTCCCGAGTGTTGGGTAAGTAGTCAAAAACTCTTTTATCAAAACAGCAACCTTGTTGCGAATATAAAACATACCACAGAGCCGGATCCCTCAGGTTTTGAGCGAGTATTTAAATCCCCTTCGAAAGGAGGATCTTAAATATAAAAATGAGTTTTGGGATCCGTCCTAACTTTTAAAATCATTTTGAAGACTCGAAAACATTTTAAAGAATGTTTAAAGTAACGCTGATTTAATAAAATAAATCAGTCCCGATATGTTAGAAAGTATCTGAATATTATTATTTAAATAATATTCCCATAAGGATGATCCTTATAAAAATAATCGAGGTAGGAGTTTTAAAACTCATACTTGAAACGAATAATAAATAACCAAAGATATACTTATACGAAAGTATGATCTTTATTTGAATAATCGAAAATAAGTTTGATTATCGAAACATTATTCTTTAATAAAATAAAGAATATTATTTAGTAATAAGCGGAGTCATAAGCCCTCGAATGAATATTCAATATAATATTCATTAATAAAAATAAAGTTATCGAATAAACCTTATTCGATTAATAGTTTTGAAAACTATATCTATATATATATATAAATATAAAATACTCGGGAACATCGACTCCCAGTTTTAGAAAATGTTCACCTTTGGGTCCCCTATACTAAGGGTATACGCAATTACTGTTTATCTCTAGCATAGGTATTATGCAACTATAAGCATTGGAATCAATAGATAGATAACCAGATTACGAAACAGACATGCATATATATACCATATCAGCATGCTTCAATATATCGCAAAATTTGCTAATTAACCAACATGCATCTATCACAAGATAATGCATATACATATATACATCACAACAACAGTATAACGGGTAGAAAACTTGCCTGAGCGACTGGGGGTGATAAAAGGCTTGGGACGAGTCTGGTAACCTATAAACAACATATAAGTTGGAATTAAACCAAAGTCGCTTATGAATCTATACTTTAACCAATTAGACCCTAACGTTCGCTTTTGCGCTTAACGATTCACTTAAGTCGCTCGAGTACCCTCGGCTCCACCATTTTTAATAAATTAACCATTAAGAGTTTTAAGGCGATTCTTTCGCGAGTACCTTACCAACTGCCTAATCCACTTTACATAAATGTTTAATACTCGAATTAGTCATTTAAGGTCTTTAACCAATGTTTCAAAGTAAGGCGAGGGGTAATGGTTCGGTCGTGAAGCGCCGTTACTTAAAATGGTCGTTTCTCCTAAACCGTACATCGGTTTCAAACGAACCACATATCAAAACGAAGCTCGTAACATGAACTATCTAATCATGGCAATGGTCAAAACCTAATAGTGAGTTCTCGGGTCCTGATGTTAAGAACAAAAACAGTCTAAAGTAAATTGGGTATTACGACGGCTATGTTTACGCGATTACCAAATTTTACCCTACTCCAAATCAACCACAAATCAACCACAATTCAACCATACAGCCAAACTCCATCCATACAATTCTACAACAGCCCCAACAACTCAATATTTCCAATTTATACTACTTCCCAATCATGAACTAAAAGCTTACTTAAGTTCTTTAACTAATCATCAAGATTTACAACTCCAAACATATCATAAAACCAACCCATCTCTAAATACAAAATAATCAAGCTTCTCATGAACCATACCAAACACAAAAACTCTAAATATACAAAAGTAGGGCTAGGGTATGAGATTATACCTTCCTTGGTGAGTAAAAGTAACTAAGGAGCTTGGAATCACCCTTGAAAGTCCTTACCAAAGCTTAATCTAAACAAAAACTCAAGAACAAAATTTCAAGTTCTTGAAAAACACTATTCACCCTCTTCTTCCATATATTATAGGTAGAGATTGTGAAGGAATTTGAAGCTTAAACTTATAGGATATCCATATCTATGTACAAGGGACCTTAGATAATTACCTCACTAATTAACAAAGCTTGGAACTAGGATTTGAGTTTTTCTTCCTTTCTTTTTCCTTGAAAGCCGAGAGCTTTTCTTGAAATATGGAGTGTTTTGTGCTTTTTAAAGTTGTGATTTGTTTGTTGGTTGTTTTTTCCTATTGTTTTAATTAATTACTTTTTAACCATGGTGATTTTTGTGTGGTTTATAATCAACCAACCTTCCTTCCTTTTTGGTCATGCTTAGGTCATCCTTCTTATGTCATCTTCCCATGCTTGTCCTCTTCTTAATTACTTGTCTAATGACCGCTGATCTGCTATACAGTTCGCTTAACTTTCATTTTCGTTTATCGTTTGAGGGATCATACCCGGGATCTTATTACTTGGGTTTCCTTAACCTTTCTCAATACATTATATTCCTTTTATGATCCTCTCTTATAATCCTTGAATTTAAATCCTTTTTATCCTGTTACCTAATACTCAATTCTTTCGGTATCTGGTAGATTTTTGGGAAAAATCAAAGTGATCGAATTTGGATTCTGACGATCTTTACATACACTTATATACCACATAGAGTACTAATAATATCTCAGAAGATCAATAAAAGAACCCCTACATAGTGTGGTATGAAAACGTTTTCTTATTTAGCATAATCAGCAAAATCACTATTCATAAGGGTTACAAAAAGTTCAAAATTTTTGGGGTTATTACACCATTAGCTGATTTCTAATCCAAAGCACTTGAGCACAACAACTTCCTGCAGCTATGTATTCAACCTCAGCTGTAGAAGTTGATACAGATTGTTGTTTATTGCTATACTAGGATACAAGTCTTTGTCCAAGAAATTGACAGCTTCCAATAATACTCTTTTTGTCAACCCTGCGTCCAACAAAATCTTCATCTGTGTAACCAAAAGCTTCAAAACCAGTTCCCTTAGGATACCATAATCCCAAGTTAGGAGTCCCCTTCAAGTATATGAAAATCCTTTTAACAGCCATCAAATGTGATTCTACTGGATTGGCTTGAAATCTTACATATAGACATGTTGCAAACATGATGTCTGGTCTACTTGCTGTTAAATAAAGCAATGATCCAATCATCCCTCCATAGCTTGAGATATCTACACTCTTTCCCTTTTTATCTTCATCCAACTTTGTTGCAATAGACATATGTGTAGATGCAGGTGAACAATCAACCATACCAAACTTTTTCAATAGATCCTTGATATACTTAGTTTGGCTGATGAAGATACCATCACTTCTCTGACTGACTTGAAATCCAAAAAAAGTAACTCAGTTCCCCCATCATACTCATTTCATATTCACTTTGCATAAGCTTGGAGAATCTTTGGCAAAGCTTCTCATTTGTAGAACCAAAGATAATATCATCCACATAGATTTGAACTAGGATCATATCATCACCATGTTTCTTGTAGAAGAGTGTCTTATCTATGGTACCTCTAGTAAAACCATGCTTCAGTAGGAATTCTAACAATGTGTCATACCAAGCTCTAGGTGCATGTTTAAGTCCATATAGAACCTTGAGTAACTTGTACACAAAATTTGGAAATTCTGGATCTTTAAAGCCAGGTGGCTGTTGCACATAAACTTCTTATTCTAGCTCACCATTCAGGAAGGCACTCTTGATATCCATTTAATACACTTAAAAATTTGAGTGTGTAGCAAATGCTAGAAAGATTCTTATTACTTCAAGTCTTGCAACTGGAGCAAAAGTTTCATCATAATCAATTCCTTCCTCTTGTGAGTAGCCTTTTGCAACCAACTTTGCTTTGTTCCTGGTGACTATACCATTTTCATCCATCTTGTTCCTAAACACCCATTTTGTTCCAATTATGCTTTTGTTCTTTGGTGCAGGAACCAATTTCCAAACTTTATTTCTTTCAAACTGATTCAGCTCTTCCTGCATGGCAGATATCCAATCAGGATCCATTAAAGCTTCATCAATTTTCTTTGGCTTTATTTGAGACAGAAAACATGCATGTAGGCACTCATTAGCAGTTGCACTTCTAGTCCTCACACCAGCTGTAGGATCACCAATAATTGCTTCTCTAGTGTGACTTCTATCCCACTTCCTTGTATGAGTTTGTTGACTTGTGCCTTCATCATTTTCTTCATTATTGGTATGACTGTTAGATCCTCCTTCTCTTTCTCCTCCTGAGTTTGTGCTATCAAATTCAGGTGTTTGAGATGAGCTTCCATTTTTATGATTTTCCTGATGAGTAGTCTCTTCATTTAATATCTGTTGTGCATCAACTTCATCTTCCCCATCAAAATCACTATCAATGTTGAGGTTTTCATATGCAAGGGTTTCCGCTTCATTATAATCAAGGCATTCCAAGCTTGGTTACTTGTCATCATCAAAAGTCACATCTGTGTTTTCCATAATCTTCTTTTGATCAATCACATAAACTTTGTAGGTTGTTCTTTCCAGTGAATATCCCAGAAAAATTGCTTTAAAAACCTTTGAGTCAAATTTTCCCACATATTCAGAGTTGTCTTTCAAAATGTAACACTTGCTTCCAAACACATGAAGATGCTTTATAGTAGGCTTTCTTTTAGACATGATTGAGTAAGGTGATTTGTCATGTGCTTTGTTGATGAGATATTTGTTCTGAGTGTAACATGCAGTGTTAACAGCCTCTTCCCAAAAACTTGTTGGCAACTTGGCATCTTGCAGCATTGTCCTAGCAGCTTCAACTAATGTTCTGTTCTTTCTCTCAACTACTCCATTTTGTTGAGGTGTTCTAGGAGCTGTGAATTCTTGAATAATGCCTTTGCCTTTATAGAATTCACTCAATGTTGTATTTCTGAATTATGTTCCATTGTCACTTCTCAATCTTTTCACACAATTGTAAACTTTATCCTATTTTTCTATCTTCTTGATGTGCTCAATTATGATGTGTGAAGTTTCATCTTTAGAGTACATGAACTCTACCCAAGTGTATCTTGAGAAATCATCCACCATCGCAAGTGCATATTTGTTCTTTAAAATTGATAAGACATTTACTGGCCCAAACAAGTCCATGTGAATAAGTTGCAATGGTGCACTTATAGAATTCACAGTTTTTGACTTGTGACTTGATCTTTTCATTTTTTCCTTCCTGACAAGCTTCACAAACTTTAATTTCAGCAAACTCCAGTTTAGGCATGTCTCTTACCAACTCCTTTTTGACCAAGGTGTTAACTGCCTTGAAATTCAAGTGAGACAGCTTTTTATGCCAGAGCTTGCTTTGTTCTTCTGATGCCTTGGTGTAGAAGCAACAAACACTATCCTTATTTGTTGAGGCAAAATATGCAACAAACAAGTTTCCTTTCCTTTCTCCTTTCAGAGCAACTTCACCAGCTTTTTTGCTGATAAAAGTGCATTCTTCTTTGTTGGATAAAACTTCAAAGCCTTTGTCTTCAAATTGGCTAACACTGAGAAGATTCACTTCAAGACCAGCTACCAGTGCTACATCATCAATAACAATATTTTTAGAAACAATCTTTCCATATCCCATTGTGAATCCTTTGTTGTTGTCTCCAAAGGTCACCAAAGGGCCAACCTTCTCCTCAAATTGTGGTAGCAGGGCTTTATCACCTGTCATATGTCTGGAACATCCAATGTCTGTGATTCGGATGACTTTCTTTACTTTGCCCTGCACACAATGAGTTTTAAGTGTGTTTGGCAACCCAAACAGTGTTGGGTACTTTCTTCTTGTTAACTTGTTCAGCAGAAGTAGAATGAGTTGTTTTAGAAAAAATAAAGTTCAATGACCGTTGTGCATGTTTTCCATCTGATGTAGACTCAATTCTTATTTCTTTAAGGTCTACTATCAGTTTGTGGCAACTCTTCAATACTTTCAAGTTGCAAGGAATGCAGTCAAACTTGTCACAGAATGAATAGGGATCATTTGCATTTGCTTCATTATATTTGCAGGCTCCCTCAGTCGGCTTGCTAACTGCCTTTTTACAAAGGTGAGTTAGGTGATTCACAGAGCCACATTTTTCACACTTCTTTCTTGGAGCATCTGCAAAATAAGCAAAATTGTTGCTTTTATTTATCCCTATTTTCCCATTTCTATTTTTCTTTTTCTTTCTTGCATCTTCACTTTTGGTTTCTTTGACAGGAGTCTTGGGACTTTGTTTGTCCATGAGCTTCTCTTCAGTATTGAAAGACTAAGTTGATTCTGCAGTTTTCTCCTCTTCATCCTCATCAACAATTTCTCGCTTGATTATCAATTCCTCTTCACTGAAGTTGACTTCACATAATTTAAATATAGGTGCATTAACCTCCTTCAAAAAGGTTGGAGCATTTTCAGTTTTTTTTGCTTTCCCTTTGTCACCTATAGTCTTCTTTTTGTCATTCAAAGCATCATAGTCAAGGCAAATAGCAATGTTTGCACATGGCTTGTTTTTCTCATGGTACTATCCAACCAGTTCAGATGTGTTAGATATATTTGATAATGTCATGGCTAATATGATTTATGTTTAGATTTCAGATCTTACTTAAACAGGATAAATCAGTACTTACTGGAAGTCAGGACTTAAGGATATCAGTACTTATATTATCAGGAGATAATCATCAGAAGATGGATATCAGAACTTAAGTGCTGAAGGACGTTCAGATAAGGACAGTAGCTGATTAAAGGAAAGAAGATCGACATAAACATAAGAAGAGATATGCATGAAGAAGGAATTCTATGAAGAATAGAATACTTGGAAGAAAAGATATCTGATTGATATATTTTAGGAAGCAAAATTATATTCCATATCAATTAGCGATTATCTTGTAACTGTGTAGTATATAAACACAGACATAGGGTTTACACTATAAATGTTATCATATTCGAGGAGATTATTCATTATAACCCTAGCAGCTCTCGTGATATTTGTTCATCACTGAGAGGTAACAGTTCCATATTGTAATAGAGTTTATTGTTTCAATAAAGTTTGTTTTCTGTTACTTGAAACATTAAAAGTTCGATTTGATTGTATTTTACACTGTATTCACCCCTTCTACAGTGTGTGTGACCTAACAAGTGGTATCAGAGCATATCTGTTAACACACATACAGTTAAAGATCCAAACACAATCATGTCTGACACAGAAACTCCAACTAAGCCTACCAAAACTGAAGAACCTCCAAAGACACAAATTCAAAGTCGGTATGAAACCATCAGAGTTCCCATACTGAGACCATCTAAATATGCCATATGAAAGGTGAGGATGACTATGTTTCTGGAAGCTACAGATCCAGAATATATTGATAGAATCAAGGAAGGGCCTCATAAACCAACCAAGCTCGTTGTTGCAGTTGCAGGTGAAGCAGCAAAGACCGTACCAAAGGAGAAGAGTGATTATACTGCTGAAGATATCGCATCAATTGCTAAGGATGCTAAGGTACGACACTTACTGTATAGTGTCATTGATAATGTAATGTCAAACAGGGTAATTAACTGCAAGACTGCTAAGGAGATATGGGATGCTCTGGAAATAAGGTGTCAGGGAACTGATACAATTAAGAAGAACAGGAAGACAATACTCACTCAAGAGTATGAACACTTTGACTCAAAGGCTAATGAGTCATTGACTGATTTATATGATATATTTGTCAAACTCTTGAATGATCTGTCACTGGTTAATAAGGAGTATGATCTTGAAGATTCAAACCTTAAATTCCTGTTAGCTCTTCCTGAATGTTGGGATTTGAAGGCAACAACAATAAGAGACAACTGCAGTTTTGATGAAACAACTCTTGATGAAATTTATGGAATGCTCAAGACTCATGAACTTGAGATGGAACAAAGAAGCAAGAGGAAAGGAGGAAAGTCAAGGACAGTTGCTCTTAAGGCTGAAAAAGAATCCCCCAAGGCAGCTACCTCAAGAAAAGACAAGGGTAAAGCTCTTTTCACAAAGTCTGATAGTGAGTCATCAAGTTCTGAAAGTGATGATGACTCAAATTCTGAAAGCTTGCCTGAGACTGATGCTGATGAGGAGATGATGAAGCTGTGTGCTCTTATGGTGAAAGGGATCACAAAGATTGCATACAGGAAGTTCAGGAAGGGAAAGAAGTTTTCCAGGAAAGGCACAAGTTCTGATAAGAAGAATTTCAGAAGATCTGAAGGCAGAGGAGGAAAGTCTGATAGAGGAGATTATACCAATGTCAAATGCTATAACTGTGGTGAGAAAGGCTACATATCTCCTGATTGCAAGAAAGTAAAGGGTGACAAAGGCAAGGCTCTTGTCACAAAGTAGAAAAGTTGGACAGACACCTCAGACTCTGAAAGTGAGGAGAACTATGCGTTGATGGAAAATGCTGATAAAGAAAGTGATGAGAGCAGTTCTGAAGCTGCTGAAACAAAGGTACCTCAGACTACTTATGCTTTTCATACTGATGATATTAGTGAGTTGAGAAGATATCTTAAAACCATGTTTGTTAGTTATAGAGATCAAACTTTAACATGTGAAAGATAAACTTCTGAAAATCTTGCTTTTAAGAAAAGAAATGATTTCTTAGAAAAAGAGTTAGTTATGTTCCATCAAACTCAGAAGGATAGAGATGATGCTTTTTATGTTAGGGATGAAGTGCTAAAAATGAATGAATCTCTAAAAACTGAGTTAGAAAAGGAAAGAGAGATAATCAGGACTTGGACTAACTCTGGCAGAACAACTCAAAATTTGCTAAGTAGTGAAAATTGGAAAGAGGGCTTAGGTTATGGAGAGGATAAGAATGATAAAGGAACTGTAGAAATTAAGCCTATTGTTAAGCAAAAGCCAAAATTAAAACCTGTTAAGTTTGTAACTGTAAAGACTGATAATGAGAAATCAGAAGTTAAAGAGGAATTAACTTCTGACAAACTAAAACAGGAAAAGACAGTTGAAGTAAACATAGGCTTAATGACTAAGAAGCAGCTTAAGCATAAGCTGAAAGATGTTAAGAATGCAAACAAGGTAAAATCACCTAGGAAAAATAGGAATGGAAAGGAAGGTGTGAATAAAAGCAATGATTATAAACCTGTTCCTGATGCTCCTAGGAAAACATGTCATAACTGTGGAAGTTCTAATCATCTGGCCTCTTTTTGCAGGAAGAATAAGAACATAAACTCCTTACCTTCAAAATCAGGAGTTAAGAGTCAGTCTGTTAGATATAAACCACAAAATCCTTGTTTTCATTATGGTAGTTTATGGCATTCTATTTATACTTGTAAGGAATATCATAGTTTGTACTATGATTATTATCAAATAAAACCTTCTTTGAAGAAAGTTTCCATTGTTCCTTCTAGTGTAAATTCTGATTCAAAGTCTGATAGTGTAAGTTCTGATAAGAAAAATGTTAAGATAAACTCTACTGCTAAATCCGCTGCAAACGTTAACAAACTTGATAAGGCCAAAGGATCCAAGCAAGTCTGGGTCCTTAAAACTAATCATTAGTGGTCTTTGTGATTGTAGGGCAACAGGAAAAATATCCTAGTTCTAGACAGTGGATGTTCAGGACATATGACTGGAAATAAGGCCCTGCTATCAGACTTTGTGGAGAAAGCTGGCCCAAGTGTATCTTATGGAGATGGCAACATCGGAAAAACATTGGGATATGGCAATATCAATATTGGGAATGTCATCATTAAAGATGTAGCTCTGGTCTCAGGACTTAAACACAATCTGCTGAGTATAAGTCAAATCTGTGACAGAGGTTATCATGTTGATTTCTTTGAAGAACACTGTGAAGTTGTGAGTAAATCCAAAGGCAAAGTTGTTCTAAAAGGATACAGGCGTGGTAACATTTATGAAGCTAAGCTTTCAACAAGTACTGATGGTTCTGCAATCTGTCTGATAAGTAGAGCATCAATTGAAGAAAGCTGGAATTGGCACAAGAAACTCTCTCATTTAAATTTCAACAATATAAATGAACTAGTCAAGAAAGATCTTGTGAGAGAACTGCCAAAGTCAGTATTTGCTCCTGATGGCCTTTGTGATTCTTGTCAGAAGGCCAAACAAAGAAAATCTTCATTCAAGAGCAAGACTGAATCATCAATTCTTGAGCCTTATCATCTACTACATGTTGATCTATTTGGTCCAGTGAATGTCATGTCTATTGCAAAGAAGAAATATGCATTGGTCATAGTGGATGAGTTCACCAGATACACATGGGTGTATTTCTTGCACACAAAAAGTGAAACTGCATCTATCTTGATTGATCATGTCAAACATCTGGATAAATTGGTCAAAGATTCTGTGAAAACCATAAGGAGTGATAATGGCACTGAGTTCAAGAATTTGATAATGGAAGAGTTCTGCAAAAACCATGGAATTAAGCAGGAATTTTCTGCTCCTGGAACTCCACAGCAAAATGGAGTTGTTGAAAGGAAGAATATAACTCTCATTGAAGCTGCACGTACAATGCTTGAAGAAGCAAAGCTTCCAACCTATTTCTGGGCTGAAGCTGTACAGACTGCTTGTTTTACTCAAAATGCAACACTCGTTAACAAGCAAGGAAAAACACCATATGAGATGGTGAAGAAAAAGAAGCCAAATCTGAAGTACTTTCATGTATTTGGATGCAAGTGTTTTGTTCTCAAGACTCATCCTGAACAGCTATCTAAATTTGATCTAAAAGCTGATGAAGGAATCTTTGTTGGATATCCACTTTCCACAAAAGCCTTCAGAGTCTATAATTTGAGAACAAGAGTGGTCATGGAATCTATCAATGTCTCTTTTGACGACAAGAATATTACTGGTCTTGAAGATTTTATTGATCATGATCAGCTGAGATTTGAAAATGAAGACTCAAGTACTGATACTGAAAATCCTGACAGTCTAAGTCCTGATACTATAAACTCTGATGGATTAAACTCTGATGTTATTGAAACTGTGGTGACTACGCCAAAGGAAGATGCACCTATGCAGGGGGAGCATACTCAAGAACATACCACATCTCAAGAAGCATCAGAACACACATCTGGCTCTTCAAGTTCTGATTCGTCAAGTTCTGATAAGCCAAGTTCTGATAGTGCTGAAAATCTAAATTCTGAAGAATCCAACTCAGAGAGCATAGTTTCAGGGGGAGCATCAGAAAATGAAAATGAAGACAGCATGGATCATGGGGGAGCATCCAGTTCTAGAAAAAACCTTCCATCTGCAAAGAAGTGGACTAAATCACATACACCTGATTTGATAATTGGAAATCCTGATGCAGGTGTCAGAACTAGAACAGGTACTTCAAATGAATGTCTTTACAATTCTTTTCTCTCTCAGACTGAGCCAAAGAAAGTGGAAGAAGCTCTTCAAGATGCTGATTGGGTACAAGCAATGCAGGAAGAGTTAAATAAATTTGAAAGAAACAAAGTCTGGACCCTAGTGCCAAGACCAAGGAATAGATCTGTTGTTGGTACAAAGTGGGTGTTCAGAAACAAAACTGACAGTGATGGCATAATTACAAGAAATAAGGCAAGGCTGGTTGCAAAAGGATATTCTCAACAAGAGGGAATTGATTATGATGAAACATTTGCACCAGTTGCTAGGTTAGAAGCCATAAGGATATTTTTGGCTTATGCTGCTTACAAAAAGTTTACCGTCTTTCAAATGGATGTGAAAAGTGCTTTTCTCAATGGAGAATTGAAGGAGGAAGTATATGTTGAACAACCTCCAAGCTTTGTAGATTCTAAACATCCAGATTATGTCTAAAGGCTTGATAAAGCACTTTATGGACTTAAGCAAGCTCCTAGAGCATGGTATGAGACTTTAGCTCAGTTTCTTCTGGAAAGTGGATTCAACAGAGGAACAATAGACAAAACATTGTTCTACCTCAACCATGAAAAGGACTTACTTTTGGTCCATATTTATGTTGATGATATCATTTTTGGATCTACAAATGACAGACTTTGCATGAAGTTTGCCAAACTGATGCAGTCAAGGTATCAGATGAGTATGATGGGAGAACTTAGCTATTTTCTGGGCCTTCAAGTCAAGCAAAATGAAGAAGGCACTTTTATTTGTCAAACTAAGTACACCAGAAACTTGCTGAAGAAATTTGGAATGCAAGATTGTTCAAGTGCATCCACTCCCATGGCCACTGCAACAAAACTGGATAAGGATACTGGTAAATCAGTAGATATTACTGATTACAGAGGTATGATTGGGTCTCTACTCTATCTAACTGTTAGTAGACCTGATATCATGTATGCTACCTATCTTTGTGCAAGATTTCAAGCAGATCCAAGAGAACCTCACTTAACAGCTGTGAAAAGAATTTTTAAATATCTTAAAGGAACAGCTGATCTGGGTTTATGGTATCCCAGAGAATCAGATTTTAAACTAATAGGTTACTCAGATGCAGATTTTGCAGGTTGCAAAATTGACAGGAAAAGCACAAGTGGAAGCTGCCAATTTCTTGGAGGCAGATTGGTTTCTTGGTTTAGCAAGAAACAAAAGTCAATTTCCACATCAACTGCAGAAGCAGAATATATTGCTGCAGGAAGTTGTTATGCACAGATTCTTTGGATGAAGAATCAGTTACTGGATTATGGGTTAACATATTTCAAAATCCCTATTTACTGTGATAATCAAAGTGCTATTGCTATGACATGTAATCCAGTTCAACACTCTATGACAAAGCACATCAGCATCAGGTACCACTTCATCAGGGAACATGTAGATGAAGGTACAGTGGAATTGCACTTTGTTCCAACAGATCAACAACTAGCAGATATTTTCACAAAACCATTATGTGAAGCTACTTTTACAAGATTGGTAAATGAACTTGGAATGGTTTCAGGTTCTTTCCCTAAATCTGCTTAGTTTTGTTCTGGTGCATCAGACTTTATGATCAGTATTTACAGAATTTAATCTCTTTGTGTATTCTGTGCTTAATTGAAAAATTTGTTTAAGTACTAACTGTTGTCTGATCAATGTTTCTAAACTCTGATAGTGATATGTCTGTTTAGGTAACGATTCAATCCTATGAGGATAACTGTGCTAGATGCTGACCTAGTAGTCTTTAATAAACAAGGGATCCCATGTAAGAAGTAATTATTTCTGTGGAAATCTATTGACACAAGCAAATTCTGATAATTGAGCTTAGTTGAGTTTACTTTGTCTATCTTATTACTAAGTCACAAACTAGAATAATGCTGCTCATCTGTTAAGTTCTGATACTAGTAAACCTGTTGAATGAACTAAGTGCTGATAAACCTCACTTATTAAAAAAAATGAAACAAGGATTAAAAATCAGGTACTCCTTTGAGATCTAGAGTAAAAATGTGGAAGGGAAGACCCAAGTGCATTGCTGGTATTAAGTAATATGCATCAGAAAAGTAAATAAAATATTTTCTTGGTGACTTTTCACACTCTATGATTACTAGAGAAATACTCTGATAATAGCATAAATTCTGATAAGCAGTCGTGACTCACTTACACTGAGAAGCCACTGTAAAACGGAATTTAAAAAGATGCACAAAATTAGCACACAATAGTTGAGTTGGACTCAAGCATGAACTCATTCACCAGTAGGTTTCAGGATATTGACAGCTCTTTAGCAAAGTTTTAGTTATGCCTTATTTCTAAGATGTACTTAAGTGAATCAGACTTTACTCTTTGTCTGATATTTAGCTTAATGCACACACTAACTACTCCATATGGATGATGAAAATCACTGTGGTGATCTATGTTATTTTAGATGAACAGTCATTGTGTCACGTTGAACAAATTCTGAGGACAAGTTTTGATTGCATGTTCTGGTGATTATGTTCTGAAGAATATAAATCAAAATTTGTGTGAGGATTTACTAAGATAGGCATTCATTTTTCGAGTTAAGAGATTATGTTCTGATGACTGTTAAATTCTGATATAAGTCTAAGTTCTGATATTCACGTCTGATTCTTTACTTGACTTATTTGTGGATAAAATTTGACCTAACAGTCTCAGTTTAAACCTGTATATGTTGAAGTGGAAGATTAATAGTCACTATGGTTAGGGATAGTGGTACTCATACTTGAACAGTCAACTTTTACTTGCTTCTTGCGCGCATTAAACCATGTTTTCTCTTTCCAATGAATGTTTTTCTTTTTCCAAGTCTGGGGAGACGAGGTAGAATCAATTCCACCTGTAAGCATTAAATTTCTTTACGTCTCTTGGCATTCTCTTGCCTATATAAGCAACCACTTCACATCAACCTTCCCATCAAATCTCTTCTCACAAACTCACCTTCATACTTTTTATATCAAAAATACCATGGTCAGATACAATATGTTTTTGAACTACGAAACTTTCAACATGGAGCTGAGCTGTATGGGACTCTATTCCCCAGGAGGTACTCACCCACCTCCTGTTCTTCTATATGGATTATCATCGCCATCTGGAGCGATTGGAGGAGGAAAGGCTGGAAGCTCTCCGCCAGCAAGAGCGAATCATTCGACTCGCCATTCTGTTTGTCGAGAATAGGAAGAAGAAATGATTTATTTTCTTCTTCCTGTTTTTCTTCATCATCAGCCTTGCCCTGCTTCTTGAGCTAGGACAAAGGCTGTTGACGTTAGGTTTAGAAGCTTAGGGAAATCTTGTACAAGTTCTGATGTAATTTAAATTCATGAATGTATTCTCTTGATATATTAATGAAATTTGTTTTTGTTTCAAGATCTTGTCTCTGAGATATTTTAATGCATTGTTAAATCCTGATACATATTCATATTCTGATGACCATATAAATTCTGTTTTAATTTAAGTTCTGATTTTCCTTTATCAGTACTTACTCATCTGATTTATCTTGGTCATTTTCACTCGATTTATTTTCAGAATATTGATGTTGCAGTGAACAATAATTAAATAAGTGGGAACAGTTTCAATTCTGAATTAAAACTGTTTCACCTTGATTAATGGAATAAATGGGTAAGTGGAACGGTTTCTCCTTGTAAAACTACAAGTGGGTAAGTAATGATTACTGTTTTCTCGCGCCCAGTAACTATCCGTTATTACTGCATGTCTGACAGGTGTCCAACGGTAACATTCTTTTTAAGAGTATAAGTAAGACAGAGAGAGGATTTTTTAAATCTTTTATTTCCTTTCATACTTTTTCTCTTTACTTGATTTTACTCTCTTTCTTCTTCTCACGTTGGTTTTTCATACAGACATTTTATCAAACACCTAACAGGCACTCTTAAATCTCAATTTTTCTCATGGCACCAAAGGATTTAATCATTGATGGAGCTAAATTTGTTCCAAACAACTATGCTGCAATTCTTGATCATGCTGAAGCTCCATCTGAATTGCATTTTGTGCAAGATCTTCTTGCACACAGTGAGATTGGGTATGCATTGACCCAGCCTTCAGTCTTTTCGAGCCAACAAGTTCTGACATTTTGGCGGACTGGGCACTTTGATAATGGTGGTACACATGGCACTCCCGGTATTGTTTTCGAAGTGGATGATTCTTCATATGCAGTCATTCCTGGTACAATACGCAAGGCTCTACATCTCCCAGAAGGATGTACCTTTTCAATTCCAGAGGAATCAGCTCTTCAGGAGTTAATGGCCAGTTTGGGATATGAACAGAGTTTGGAAAAGCTTGGGCAGTTAAAACGGGCTCATATCAGAAGAGAATGGAGCTTCTTCTTCGACTGCATCACTAAAGCTTTTGGGAACAAGTGTTCGAATTTTGATGCTATTCCTATAATGAGTCAGCACATCGGGTATGCTATTATCAACCAAACTCATTTTGATTTTGCAACTGAAATAATTGGTTTTATTGGGGATAGGATGACAGAGGATAGGAATGTTGTTTACTTTGCTAGATTCTGTCAACTTATATAAACTTTTTATACTGATGAACCTCAATTAGTCAGTTCCTCAACTCCACCTTTTAAAGTTGCAAAACGCTACTTTAATGACCTGATAAATGCTGACACTAAGAAATCAGTGGTTAGACCCTTACAGATTCCTCAGTCTGTAAAACAGATCTTAGTAAATGCTGATCCTGATACTTATAGATCTGTTTATTCTGATGTCCAACCAACAACAACCTCCCAAACACCACAACAACCATCAGCACCTACCACTCATTCTACTCAACCAACCCTCAGGCAATATATCAAATCCTATCTCTCCACTTCACAGACAGTTCAACCCTCATCCTCAGCACCTACTGTGAAGCCTTCATCTTCCAAACCTAAGAGGACAAAGACTGTTCCTCAAACACCTCAAAAGAGAAGGAGGATTGCTTTGAGAGATGAATCTGATACTGAGGAACAGGTTCCTTCTTCAGAACCTGTTGTTAAAGAAGCTGAGAAAGTGACTTCTCAGAAGGATTCTGGAATTGGGGGATTTAGGCTTCTCAAGAGGCTTAGAAGAATGACTATTCCTGAAACTCCCAAGGAATCCATACCTACAAAGAGATACAAGAAACAAAGGGCAAAAAGGCCAGTTTCAGATGATGAAGAAGCAACAGCTAAGGAAGGGGATCAGGAATCTCTGATCTCACAAGAAACGGAATTTGCTAAAGTCACTTCTTTTTAATCAACTTCATCTAAGGAAGCTATTTCTGAAAAGGTCAACACACCATCTGTATCTCCTGTTGATCCAGGCACAAGTGCTGATATTGATGTTCAAAACTTGGTTGTGCCTGAAGTAATTCTCTTAGAAGCTCCAACAGCAACTAATCCATCAACAACACCTGTTACTGATGCTGCTCACACTCCAGAATTATCTACTACACCTTCTCTGCATCTAGATGCTGATGATCAGAATATAGGTGAGCATCAGGATATGGTTGTTGATCAGAACTTGGAACCAGATCAGCAATTAGAGGATGTTGAAGCCTCCATTGCTACTCACACTGTTGTTCTATCAGAAGATACTGATTCTGTAAGTTCTGATGCTGTAAATGCTGGAGATACTGGTGATGCTGCTCTACAAGCAGATACTGATGAAGCAGGTCCTTCAGGACATGCCCCTCAACAAACAGTTCTTAAATCTGAACTTGTTAAGAAGTTTGTTACCAGAGAAGCACCAGTGCCTTGGAGTGAAACTCCTGCTGGTCAGGAGTGGACTAAGAAATGGAACTCAATTACTTGTGTTCCATCTGCAATGAATCTGACTGAGCAATTGACAAAAGCTGATGAGAAGTTAAATACTGATAATTTCAAAACCCAACTTAGAGTCACTGCATTGAGTACTAACCATCTTCAAGGTCTCCATTCAACTACTCATGCAGAGCTACACAAGATTCAGGAAGAATTCATCAAACAGGAACAAGTTCAAAAGATTGATAAGAAAAAGTTCTTCCAACCGACCTTTGACAGGATTGCTTATATTGAGAAGACTCACGAGAAACAACAAGCTCAGATTGATGATATTCTGAAAAATCAAGCTTCTCAGCAATCTCAACTTACTGAAATCCAAGCCTCAGTGGAATTGCTTGTCTCTCTTCTACTACCTGCTGATGCCAAAAAGGGGGAGAAAGTAATTAAGTCCAAATGCAAGACTGACAAGACACTGAAAGGGAAGGATGATGAAAAGGATGATCAAGGACTCTTTGGAATGGGTAGAGGTCATAGTCAAGGTAGAGGTTTCTCATCAAGAAAAGCTGAAATCACAAGTCACAAGACAAGTTCTGATGCTGGAAAAAGAATTAGTTATGCTACTGGTAAAAGGATAAGTTCTGATGAACTTTTAGATCTTGATGAAGAAATGTCAAGACAGTTATTTCTTCAGGAAAATCCAGGAATGGACTTGGAGAGTTTAATGGAAGAAGAAGTCAGACTTAAATCAGAAAAAGCCATATCTAAATCTGAAGCTTCTGGTAAAAAGCCATTTCCAAAACTCAAAGGCATTGTGATAAAAGAAAGAACAAATGCTGAAGCAACATTGGCTAAATCACAACCGCAGATAGATCCAAGATCCAAGGGTAAAGAAAAGGTTGGTGAACCTATCAAGGTTTATGTGCCTCCTGAGAATGAAGAAATCACTGATGAAAAGGATGATCTTACTCTGACTTCAAGAAAAGTTCTTAAAACAACCTCTGACATGGCTCAAGTTGTTCAGAGTCAAGATACAGTAAGTTCTGATATTCCAAAGAAGCAAGTAACCTCTGACATAGCTCAAGTTAACTTGATATCAGAAGATAGACCAAAGACACTCCTACCAGGATTCACTAAAGCAAAACAGACTCAACCTCTGAAGACTGCTGCAAGTGGTTTTGAAGTAAGAGTAGTTACTGGAAAGGAAGCAAAAGATAAAACTAGATTGGGAAGTGCTGATGAAAGAAGAATACAGAACACTACCAATGATCCAACTTCCTTAAGTGAACCAGGTATTGGAGCAACTCCTGAGAGATTGAATCAACTGGAGTCTGTACAAATGGTTTACCATACCTACTTGAAAGAACACATCTTGTTGTACTTCATGACAGATGGTAGGGTTTATCATATAAGGCAAAATGCCATTCCATTAAAGTATTTTGAAGAACTGGAGCATGTATTATTCTTACTTCAAGTGGATGATAGATTGACAGGAAGTGCTGCAAACTATTTGAAGGATCAAATTCAGAGACAAAAAAGACTTTATACTGTTAAGTCTGACAGCACATATGTTCCAAAGTACAGAGATCACAAGGGTGATATAGTTGAAATGAAGCCCAACACTGCTAAAATTATAACTACCTTTCTGGGTTACAGGGCTGTGGAATTCAATCTTGAGTCTGATAAAGCTTACTTGATCAGACTGGATCAGGATATAAGAAAAGCAAAGATTAATGATCTCAGGGCTGCAATCTTTCAAATTGGTGAAGATAATGCAGAGCTTAAAGATGCTAAAAGGAGGATGATTGAAGAACTTAGATATGCTGAGAGATGTTTGTTGAAGACCTATCTCAGAACAACTCCTGACATCAGAGAGATCAGAAGATGAAGCCAAGTCAAGATCTACAACTGATTAAATTCTGATATTTGTACAAACTGAAGCTGTTATCAGAAGTTAAATATTGGTAAAGCTTTAAAGACTGTAAGTTGTAGTTATCTAGTCTAATTCTCATGCATTTGTACTTAATGTTTTTGACATCATCAAATATCTGTTAAACTTGTATATTATGCTAATTTACAAGTTGTGGGAGATTGTTAGATATATTTGATAATGTCATGGCTAATATGATTTATGTTTAGATTTCAGATCTTACTTAAACATGATAAATCAGTACTTACTGGAAGTCAGGACTTAAGGATATCAGTACTTATATTATCAGGAGATAATCATCAGAAGAAGAATATCAGAACTTAAGTGCTGAAGGACGTTCAGATAAGGACAGTAGCTGATTAAAGGAAAGAAGATCGAGATAAATATAAGAAGAGATATGCATGAAGAAGGAATTCTATGAAGAATATAATACTTGGAAGAAAAGATATCTGATTGATATATTTTAAGAAGCAGAATTATATTCCATATCAATTAGCGATTATCTTGTAACTGTGTAGTATATAAACACAGACATAGGGTTTACACTATAAGTGTTATCATATTCGAAGAGATTATTCATTGTAACCCTAGCAGCTCTCGTGATATTTGTTCATCACTGAGAGGTAACAGTTCCATATTGTAACAGAGTTTATTGTTTCAATAAAGTTTGTTTTCTGTTACTTGAAACATTAAAAGTTCGATTTGATTGTATTTTACACTGTATTCACCTCCTCTACAGTGTGTGTGACCTAACAAGATGCATTTCTAAAAGATTTTAGCTTCACTTCATTCTTTTCTAGCTTTTCCATTAGCACTGCTACAATTTCATTTGCACACTTGAGCTTGTTCATTAGATATGCATTTTTTGTTTTAAATCTTCAAGCTCCACCAAAAACAATTCAGTTTCTTGCTTCTCACTTTCAAGCTTCTCATTTATCTTTGTTAATCTACTAACTTCTTCATTAGCAGCAACCATGCTTGTGTGGATGTGAAACATTTTCATGCTCATCTTTTCAACAGTTTCCTTATATTGATTCACATTTAAATCAATAGTGGTAAGAGTTGGTACCTGTAATTTAGATGAGGATGATTCTCCTTGCTCCAAGGCCATGAGTGCATAATTTCCAAATTCTTCATCTTCATCAATTTTAAAGTCCTCCCAACTTTTACCCTCTGCAATATAAGCTTTGCTTTGCTGTTTGTTCAGAAGAGCTTCATACTTTGCTTCAAGTTCAAGATAAGCTTTATATTTCTTTTCCTTCTTGGGTTTCCTGCATTCTATAGCAAAGTGGCCTAGTTCATCACAGTTGAAGCACCTTATCTTAGATCTGTCAACAGATCCAGTTTTGTAGCTATTCTTGCTATCAAAATTGTGCTTCCCTTTTTTTCCAGATGTTGTCTTTGTTGAAAGACAGTCCTTTACTCTTGAAGTATCTTGGCTTTTTTACTCTAATATTTGAGAATTTTCTAGCCAAATAAGCCATTGACTGATCTAGCTCATCCGGTTCTTCAAGAGTGTAGAACTCATCTTTTTCCGATTCCCGAATGACTTGTGTTGGTGAGACTGCGTAGCTGTATGAACAGTTACGTGATAACTCAACACAATAACAATACTAGAACAGGACAGGTTAATAATACTACGTCTACACAATAAATCAGGAAGAATGAAGACAAGGCAAATACGAAGAATCAGAAGATTAGAAGAAAGCCTGAAGTCTGTCTACAAGTGACTGAAAGAAGTTCATTAATATGATCATGCCTCAGTGAAGAACAAAGGTTAAAGACTTTCAGGATTTAAGAAATATTGAAGATTCAGTATACAAGTGCTACAGGAAGATTCCAGTGTATTGGCATTGATTGAAGATAGACAGTGTTCGAAGCATAGGAATCTGAAGAATTGAAGACAGGGTATAGACAGAGGTTAATGAAGACGTTGTCTAAAGTACCAGAAAGGATTCCAGTGAAAGTACAATTGTTTATTGACAGTTAGTGTTCGAAGCAATAAAGTTGAGGCAAGCTTAATAATGTAATCAAGACTATAATATGAAGACCTGAATCGGGGTTAGTCGTCTGTGAACCAGACCAGTTGTACTAGGCGTCAACAGCTCGTGAAAGGAATCTGGGTATTATTTATAGAAGGATTTTTAAGTTGAGGAACGTACTTGGATTGAACGTTTATATGTTAAAGTACGAGAAGAGGTGCGCGGAGTATACAGTTCAACAGCTCAGGGGACTGGTAAGGCTCAAAGTTTTATTGTTAAATTAAATAAATTATTTAATGGATTCTAATATAGTTTACTTAATAAACTTAAAATGATTTATCTTATAAATTTTAAATAAGTTCATTTTATAAATCTAAATTAGTTTATTTATATACGTTATATTTAAGTTTATTTTATAAATTAAGTTAATTACAATTTAAACATAGAAAGAAAAAGAAAAAAAAGGAAAAACAAAAAGAAAACAAAAAAAGAAAAGAGAAAAACAAAAACAAAAGAAAAACAAAAGAAAAACAAAAAGAAATAAAAAGGGAATAAAGAATAAACAAAAGAAAGGAACGTGTACATTTTTTGTTTAAGTACAAGAACATGTACTTGGTACATGCACAATCAAACTTGTCGCCACACAGAGGCTCATCCTGTACCCCGTTGTCGCCACACAGGTCTTGGAGTTAGAATAATTAATAAAAAGGTTACTCTTCCCTCCTGTCCTCCCTAGTGTCGCCACAGAGCAGAGCTAATTGGTGTCGCCACAGAAATGTATCTCCTTGTCGCCACAGAAGTGCTGTCAACCTCAGCCACACAATTTTATTGTGTATAAAGTCTACACTTTGCAGCAGATCTAAAAAAGAACTGTTTATCTTCTTCTCCAACAAAAAGAGAGCTGATAAAACAAACAACGGAGATTTACAGAGGAGTTCAAGCTACTTGAATATCCGTTTAACTTCTCACCGGAGTAACGTTATAATGCCCGATTTAATTCTTGTATATTCTTAGGGACATTATAATCGTTACCCGGTAATTAAAACCTAGTACAAACAAAAGCTATATTATTGTATAGGATTTGATTTGTAAATCTTTGTAGAAGCTAGGAACTTTATTATTTGTAGATTGTAGCCGGTTAATTTATTTACCGGAGTGTAGCAACACCCTCGAGGATTTATATACGAATATATATTTCCCCGAATATCTTGTGTTCCTTATTTTTTTCGTTCCAAACACTATTTCTCTCAAAAACACGAAAGCACTAACCGAGCACTAAATATTTTATCCGCTAAAGATTCGAAAGAATTTTTAATTTAGTGATTATCATATTCAACCCCCCTTCTACGATAATTCGGGGCCTAACTATTGATATTAGAGCCTACTGATTGATACACAAATCAGGATGCTTAAACAAATTTATTTTATTAATTTGCATTTACATAAATTTATTTTATAAATTTGATTTAGAAAATTTATTTTATAAATTTAATTTAAATAAGTTTATTTATGAACTTTATTTAAATAAATTTATTTTATAAATTTAACTAAAATAATTTACTACTTAAATTTTAGTAAATAAAATTTTTAATTTATATTTATTTTGGGATTAGTAGCTGCCATTCTGTTGATCAATTAGCTTCCAGATTTAGTAAATAAAGGAGTTGTTTTCTGGAGATTCATTTTGGCAGGCACAAACCATTTTCTATTTAGTTGCCACAGGTGCCATTTTTTTGTTCAAGTGTTAAATGCCAGAGTAAAGGAAATGGAGCCTGTTGGTATTCACGCGCGGATGATCACAGCAAATTCCACACGTTCAGTTGCACGCGCGGAAACCTGTGAAATGCGACTTCAGTTTTTTTGTCGCCGTAGACACTAACAAATCAACAGGAGGTTAAAAGGATGTCGCCACAGCAATGTTCTACTCGTGGAAACAAAGTGGCTGTATTGCGACTTGGTTTGATAGCCACAGCCGAGTGATCGTTTCCTTGTATTCTACTCGTGGATACCACTGGATTTTCAGACGCAGGGAATGAATGAAATTTCTACCGGTACAATTTTTCTCGGAGATTTTAAGACAATTCTATGATTCCAGATTATACAGTTACACAGTGGTTTGTACCAATGTTATATTTATCCGGGAATCAATGAGATCATACAGGCAGGAGTTGTGGAGTTCAGAGAGAACAATTCACAGGAATTGTGGAGGTCAGAGAGAATAGTGGGGACAAACATGTAGGATTTTATACATCACAGAAGCATGGTAAAACATTTTCTTAATATAAAATCCATATAATACGCATACAAATCGTGAATAAATTGAGTGATCGATTACTAACCTTTAATAGCGATCCAAGAACGATGAACGGAGATCCCTAGCAGCTGCTCCTCAATTGTGAAGCACTTCACTAGTATCCACCAAGAGATCAAAATAATGGAGGGAGAAAAGAGGTTGAGAGAATTAGTTGCCTCCCTCTTTTTCTACTTTAGAATTAGGGTTTTATTTTGGGTTGAGTCAAATAGGGTTTATAATAGTATATTTATAGGCAAAATTTTCAGCTGAAAATTTTCCATAAAATATTATTATTATTAACCCTTTAATTGATTATTCTTATTAACCAATTAACTAATAATTAAAATACCTTTTAATCATTAATCCCTTTTCTAAATATTTTAGAAAAATAATTCTCTTACTTAATTTAATTTTCAAAATTAAATTTTTAATTAATAATATTAAGAACTTTACTTAATTAATATATAATTAATTAAATCTCATTTAATCAATTATTAAATTTGCTAATTAATTATTTATTTCACAAATAAATAATTACCAGCCATTATTAATTAATTCCTCCACCATTAAATCATTCTCTTTTATGGTGTGACCTTGTAGGTTCAATATTAAGCCGGTAGTAGAAATAAATAATAATAAAACTATTTTATCATTATTTATATAAATTCTCTAATTTATTAAATATGATTAATTAATAAATTAATCATGTTTATTCTACATCGTGAGGGATACTTCTCAGCATATCGCGACTATCCGGATAATACGAATTCACTGCTTAGAATACCAAGAACCTATTCAGTGAATAGTTATCGTACAATTAATTCCTTCTACCCTGCAATGTCATGATTAAATACAAGGCATGGAACTCGTGTCAAGCCTATCTTATTCAATCATATGCTTTCCCATTCACTATGCTTAGTTCTAATTAATGTGAATTAGAAACTCCTTTCAAATTTCATTCACTCTGGTCGAGGATTCCTGAACTAGCATAAGTGGATCAGCATTGAACATTCTCTTCCTTTCACTGAAAGGGGTAGATCCTTTATTGATCATACACTATCTTCGTGTACAAATTCCTACACCCAGTAGAGCGCTTATTATTGTCCCTGGAGACTAAGAACTAAACCAAAGTATAGTTCAGTGTACACAAGATGACTATAATGACCTCAAGTCTAAGGATACTTGTACAACTATCACTATGTGAACATCTGCTGACACGTGAGTGAACTCCATCTGTTGTTCAGCTGTGTGAGTCATGTTCAGTGAACTTATTCTATAATAAGCACCTATATACTAGCTATAGTGTCACCACACAAATGTCTATGAGAACAGACATCCTTCATAATGAAGCAAGCATAGTATGTACCGATCTTTGCGGATTACTAATTACAAGTTAGTAATCCTACGACCAGGAAATATTTAAGTTCAGAGTTATCATCTTTTAGGTCTCATTATTATGATCTCATCATAATCCATAAAAAGCTTTACTCTAAACTATGGTATATCTTATTTAAACACTTAAATAGATAAAGCCCGCAATAAAACCAAAACAAGTCTTTTATTAATATCAATGAAATCAAAACAGATTACATAAAAGTTATTCCTAAATCATCATACATGATTGGACTTAGGACACATCTCTTTCAAAACAAACATCTCAGTTACATGCAGTATAGTTGGAACCTCGGGACAGAATGTAAGAGTTACTGATAGATGAATCAAAGGAAGCTCAGGTATAAGTACTTGAGGGACTGGACGTCAGGGCAGTGTTTCACTTGTCAGGAAAGTTTAGTCGAATCAGATTCACAAAGAGTACATAAGCTATATCCAAGGATCAAGCCTATCCATTCCGAAGCAGAGATTCTTACAGATTCAGTTCAAGGGGTGATTACAAGACTGAGAATGGGACATAAACAAGATTTGATAGCTACAGGTTTGACAGGCAATATGTGTCAAGTAACTATCAGGGGTTTTGCTACAATAGAACAAGAAGCTTGACAAACAAGGATGAGTAGGGATTCAGTTGAAGAGCTGAGACAAAGGTGGAATGTTTTCTTAGAGAAGCAGCCAGTCAAAACTTATAGTGCACGGGAAAGAGTTGGGATGGATCAGATGACGGAAATCATGAATATCTTGCTTTCATAGCAATCTCTGAAGATGGTCCAATTCACATATCTCAGTTTCAAATTCTTGAACCATTGCAATATTTTGCTCTCAATATTCAATGCATGATAAGATCATAGTGTTTAAATTTAGATGATCTTAAATAATTATGTGAATATTTGTTAAACATGATTAATTGCTTTAGTGAGATATATGTTTTCTAGCATATAAGACCTTTGTTTATGCTTATCTCTTGCATCCTATTACATTGTGAATTATTCATTTGATCTGAATTGTTTGTTAAGATGTATTACTTATAATTGGATTGAGATAGCTAGATGAGATTCATCAATAGGTTTGGACTAGATAGAATTAGTCATTTACTTGTCAATTCTGTTCGCTCCATATCATGCCTGTCTTGCTTAATTCTTATGTTTAATGTTTTTGAATGAATGCCATGTATTCTTAATACAATGCTTGCTTATCTTAATGCCATGAATGCATCTCTTAGTACTTGCATTAATTGTAGAAAAACCATGTTTAGGATTACAATAGGGCAAAGACTGCTAGTCCTCCTTATATAAGGTTGGAACCATTTATTCCCTAGCCTAAGACAAATTTGTCAAGGGTATCAAAATGGAGAAAATGGTCAGTCAAAGATAAGAATTAGCATGATAAGGTTGCAGCTGTTGGTATCTATGTTTATAATAAAATCTCTAATCCATCTGGACTCAAACTGATAAGTTGGGTGCCAAGAACTGTTAATCCATTTGTGAGTGCAGAACATAACAGGTCAATTGATTCATATGTATTCTTGGTAATTCATACTCAAGGCATATGATCAAAGAAAGAGCCTCACAATCAAATGTGATCAACAAAAGCTATTCCGTCAGTAATTTTTGAAGATGACAGCAAAGATTTTCATTACGGGACAAGCTATACAGAAAAGGGATGTCATCATGGATTCAACAATTGCTATCACTGATAACAACTAATAATTGGAGTCATTGATAACAATTGAAGTAACTTCTTGCTGGAGAATCAAGGCACAAATTCTCTTATCAGACAGTTTTGCATCAAAGGACAAAATGTCAATTCAATGAAGGATTAGTGTCTCATCTGAAGAAGGAAAATTGAGAAGTTTGCTCTGATTAAGAGTAAGTTGGAAGCTCTCACCCTTGAACATCATCTCAAGGAACTCTTTTGTGAAAAAGGGTTAGTGAGAGGACTGCCTCATCTAGAATTCAGAAGACGATAAATGTGAGGCATGTCAAAAAGAGAAGTCAAAGACAATATCACATCAAAGCAAAGATATACCTTAGTGATGGTGGCTGACTACTCTTATTAAACAAAGTTGTTGTTAGTGCGTTATCAAGACAAGACATCACAGATGGTGATTGATAATATCAGAAGATCAAGCTGGAAGCAACTGTAAAAGAAATGATCTTGTGATCAGATAATGGGACTGAATTCAAGAAGCAGTTCTGATTAATATCTGTAACATCAAGAATATTTTGAGACATACTCAGCACTGGGAGCTCCGTGTCAGAATGGAGTGGTACAAAGGAAGAAACGGAACTTGAATAAAGCTACAAGGGAAATATCAAGCTAATCAAGACCTTCTAAATACCAAAGGGCTAAAGCAGTCAATACAGTTTGCAACAAGTTAGATCAAGCCTTGATCAAGATATATACATGAAGAACACTAATGAGTTAATGGCCAATAGAAGCAAACACTGGATAACCTCAAAGTGTTTGGAGAGAATGTTCTACATTCAGGATATTTTCCATGGCTACTCAGTGGAGTCTACAACCTACAGGGCATCTGTGGTTGATCAACAGAAGGTGATTGAAAGTCTAAGTGCACAGTTCAACAACTCAAAGCTCTAAGTTGTTAAAGGAGAAATTTATGGTATTGATGATTCATATCCAAGCAGTGGAATTGAAATGTATAATACAACTCATTATTTCAATGAAGCCGGTCAGCAAGGGTAAGAATTTTCAGGAAATCCCAGCAACAGCTTAGGGGGGGGAAAATGAAGGATCAACTAGTCAGACACAACACCATATTGAAAATTCAGAGGACACAACAAGAACATATCTGCTGAGACAAAGGGTTTGATGTCAAGTCTATTCCCAGAGTCTAGTTCTTAAGTGATCCAGATGGTGGAGTAATGATTAGCAGGGCTACAGAGTGCGAATGATTATTTCTCTAGTTTTCTATCTGAAGAAGAAACTAAGAAAGTTATAGAAGCTCTGATAGATCCAGATTGATTGGGTGATTGCAAAGCAAGATGAACTCAATCAGTCAGCAAGCAGATTGTAGGGAAGCTGGTATCCAAACCAAATGAAAATATTGTAATTGGTACAAGGATAACCAGAAATAATACTGGATGATAATGGCATTGTTACGAGGGACAAGGCCAAACTGGATGCTAGGTTATTATCAGGAAGCAGTATCTAACAGATAGCACCGGTGACGAGACTTGAGGATATTACGACATATCAGGCACCTGATGCACATTACACTTGGAATTGGACTCTAGTAGATGTGTACAAGTGCACTCCTGGTTGGTAAGTCAAAAGAGGAATTCAATGCATAACAGTTCATGGACTTTGCAGTTGCAGATCTATTGGACTACGTATATCTCTTCTTCACAAGCTCACTTCAGGTTGGTATGAACTAGTATACTACTCAAGCAATCGTCAAGGACATGGTATGGCACTCTAACTGAAGTTACAGTTTCATATGAATTAGTAGAGTCGTCATATTAATAACTCTCTTATCACTAGGCACAAACATAATGTTATATATGTGCTCTGATATAATGATAATGTTATATGTTGGTTTACTAATAAAAACTTGTGCAAGATAATTTGCTAAGTAATTGCAGAGTAGGTATGGAGGAGCATGTTGGGAAGTTGCAATTCTTTTTGGGATTACTTTAAGCAAGCCATTAGAATAATTCTCTTAGGATCTCAAGCAAGCCAAAAGAACAATTCTTTTAGGAGCACAAGTAAACTAAGAGATTGATGGCAATACAAGTAAGTTAATGATCTTTTGAAGATGCAAAATTTGGAAGATTCTGAACATGCCAAGACTACTTACCAACAGAAACCACTAAAGCTTGATCAGTGCAACTCATGTCTAATGATAAGCTATAGAGGTATGACAAGCTCACTCTTTTACTCAAATGCTAATAGACAACATTTAATGTTCTTAAGATGCCAATGTGCAAGGTTCCAAGTGGATCCTAGAGAATCCAATCTTATAGCTATTAACAAGATTATTAGATATCTTAAGGGACTACCAACTCTTGGAGTAAAGTACCCTAAAGATACTGTGCTTAACATGTTTGGCTATATAGATATAGATTACGCAGGTTGTAAGAAAGACAGGAGAAGCATCTCTGAAGCTGTCAACTTAAGTGACAGGAAAATCATCTCAGGAAGCTGTCAACTTCATGGAAGAAGATTGATTTCTTGTTATGGTGAGAAACAACTTCAAATCCAACAACTCTGTGGAACACTCTATGACAAGGCACCTTCATACCAGGTATCATTACTTTTGAGAGCATGTCTTTTAGTCAAAGAATTACTGACAGAAACATTTATAAAATCACTTGATAAAGTTAATTTTTCAAGACTGATTTGTAAGTGTGGGATATCATTCATTGCATATTAGTTGGAAATCCCATCTGTAAGGAATTATTCATATAAGTTCATAAGTATTAAATCTTCAATATTTAAAGGACTTGTGAATTTATCAGTAATCCAGTACCTCATACTTAGTGCTACTATCTTGATTATCATGATTACAATGTCATATACATTTGTGGTAGTTAAGTATTATAGCATTAAGTTTGAATATTATTTTAATTGATTTAAATTATGACTATAGACAATTCCATTCTATATCCGTCTCATAACTTAAATTATATTAAAATAGTATGCAACATAGTTATTTGTATCATGTACGAATAATTATGATACTTTTAGTATTAGTGATATTATTTAGAATTTTTGTTCTAAGTAATCAATGCTTATCTCTAAAATCACTAATATTGAAAGTTGAAGTATTTTCTAAGTTATGTATATAAAACTCTCAATATTTTATATGCTTAGAAAGCATTTCTAAAATTTCTAATTACCCAGAAAGTGATTGCCATGTATATAAGTCATATATCCTATTGGTGATTATTTAAGGATAATTATGAAAATATTTAAGTGCTATTATCTAACTCATGGATATTTAGTATTTATTTATTTATTATTTATTTTAAGTAGTTTGGATTATGGAAATTGAAGCAATTCAATGATTTTATTTGCTCCATAATTCAAACTAACTTAAAATAAATAAGCAGCACGATTGATTGTAACTAAATCTGTCAACAATTGATATCTAGTATATTGATTGTAACTTATGTGTTATAAGTTAATTATGAGATTTTGGTTTTAGTGAATTTAGCAATGCTTATATCTCAAGAATTCACCGAAATCAGAATTATGATTGTAGCATGATTAGTTGTGTGTTAATTCTTGACTCATATCAGTCAATGATACTTAGTTAAGAGTTTAACTATGAACTAATTATGAAGTATTAGTATTTATGACATTACTTAGAACACCTATAAGTAATCAATGTTTATCCTCAGTCACTTATACTAATATAAAAAGTATAAAAATATCTCTTGAAGTACAACTATGGTCAATGAAGATTTTGCTTTATTAGAAGTAACCATATGTTGTTCACCTAGAATAATTTTTATACTTATTTGCAAACTCCTAAACACTTTGATAATAGATATAATACTCAATGGATCAAAGTATATGGAACTTAGAATATTTTTATAAGATTGCAAATAAGTCAATATTGGTTAATGTTGCTTTATTTATCGAACCAATATTATTTGAGATATTATAGTTGTTAGGAGTTAATAATTGTATGATATATGAAATTGAATGCTGATGTCTTTTTGATAGATAATTGGTATTTAATTCACTGATATCTTATTTTAATATTTAAAATAGGATGCAACATAATTATTGGTATCGAAAGTACTTGACAAGTATCAGACAATGATATATTGTTAATATTTTGTTGCAGATAATTGTGAGATTTTAAGTTCTAGTGGATTTATATGAGTTGCTACATCTAACAGATTCACTACAATTTGAAATTAGCAACATAGTCAGTCTTATTAAGATTATTTATCAATACACAATGTTGTTGATTATAATTTTATTAAGATAGATTATGGAGCTTTTGATATGAATGAGAATTGCTTAGACTCTACCTTAAGTGATCAATACTTTTACAAAAACTCATTTATATTAAAAGACAAAATCTTTCTTTCTCTTCTTAATACTGTCAAATCATTTATCTTTTTAGGCATAAAAACAGAATTGTGTACTCGAACAATTTTAAGAGAAAATCAAACTTATTTCTACTTTAGTGATTGCTTATTTCATTAAAATCTTTTGAAATCACTATTGTACACCATTTCTCTCAAAAGATTAAATGCATAATTTTCATTCATTATAGATCTTAAGTGCATTTTATCTCTATATTGCCATATGTTCTGTGATACATGTTCAGCCTCCAATGGCATTCTTTCATTGATAGTCATGAGGTTGAAAACCCACAACTTTTATCCCAGACTGTAAAGACAAACACAGAAACAGAACCAACCAACACTCTCTTACCATTAAAATGAAGTATGAAAGAGCGTGAGGGAGAAAGTGCCTTAGTGCACCACATAAGGAAGGTTATGAAGTCAACCCAGCAGCTCTGTCTCCTACAAAGATGACTAGTATTTAAAATAAGACAACTGCTAGCTCACATACATCTTCTCAAAAAGATGTAATGGCTGAAAAGGCACAAAACAGTTACTAGATTCATTCTCTCAACAAGGTGCGTCTATTGAAATTCTCCTATCGGCCAGGGTATCTGATGTAGTATCACCACCTCAAACATAAACAATTCTTGATGCACAAGGAATGGTTACACACACAAAGGATAAGTTGACAGAAACAAGAGTTTCGACCATTTTACGGTCAGATTCGATTGTTCAAGGTTCTTTAATGAACCAATTGCCTTTACAGGTGTGAGGAGAGGATACTGATCCAATAGCCATATGTCAGTGGTCAGTGTCTACCTCCCTAGGACTAATAAACCTGAATGCATCTGCGGATAGTGGATCTGACATAGGTGCAGATCGGCAACTTGTTGACAATGATTCAGATATTACCTGACGAGTCACAAGGAAATGTCTTCACAGACATTAGAAGGGAACTTTGATCTTTATGCTAAATTCTTTGGATCATTGTTTACCTTCCCAGAGTTCAAATCTGGAACCCTAAAAGGGAAACTAGCAACTTGTAGATTATGACTCAGATTCATCTGACGAGTCTAACAAGGATGGGGATTTGCGAACTCCCATTGCACCACCTGTGACCTCCTTAAGGATGGCTAAGGTGATTTTCCTTGCAGGTACAACTGGATTTTGGAGCTATGAGAGGAGTGATACACTTGTGAGAATGAGTGTAAACACGAGTGGAGAGAAGAGTGAAACACTTGTGAGGTACACGAAACAGATTCACAGACTCATAGTGAGGAAGAAAGATAAAAACCATATCCCATTCCCTATCTCTAAACATGGTTCTTGATACTTTGGGTCTCGAATCTGTTTATGATTGGAACCTAACTCTTAGGGACCTAACATTTACAGATTGGATTAGAATACTTCAGGACCTTTGGGAGCTAACAATTGGTAACAATTGGTGATCTCACAGTTAGGAGGTATAAGGAGTTGAGAAGATTGGTGAACATGATGATCAATACTGAAGTCATTCTTGCAGCATTTAAAGGGACATGGTTCATCAGACTCTGACTTGTTATTTCTTTTCCAACCAAGTTAAATATGAGAACTCCTTTAGACAACAGCATACATTCCTTCTCTAAGGGGGAGATAAAAGCTTATATAATAGTTGGAGGATTCCTCAACTAAGGGGGAGAAATAGCAGGGAGGAAGAAAAAGGTAAAGCATATGTACACTACACCACTCCATTATTGTTTGTAACTACGGATCCTATTGTACGGGAGAGGTGGTAAACACAAGGTGATTTCCTAGTGATCAGAAAAAGTGGTTTGGTTCATCACTATTCTTCATAAGGGAAGAAGCTATTTTCTAAAAGGGGAATACCATTAGTTCTTATCTGCGGATCCTATTGTACGGGAGAGGTGGTAGACGAAGGTGATCTCCTTTAAGCAGTTGATTCTCATAGAGGGAGAAGCAAGAGAGATATGTGCTTCTCAACAGGAAAGGTGGTTGTACAAAAGAAGTTGCTGATGATTACTTCAAAGACTGAGAAGTATTATCTGGCAGAGATTTGAAGAACCAAAGAAATGAAGATGAAACTACTTGAAGATCAGTTCAGTGCTAGAGGAACAAACATCTTTCATTTCAGTTACTCAAGAAATCTGGAAATGCAGTATTTGATCCAGAAAACCAGTAGCATTATTTACAAGTCATGGTACATTACTTTTTCTAGTTGTTAGTTGAGTTATCCTCTCTATTTAATTTGTTTGTTAAGTTTAACAATCAAATAAGGGGAGATTGTTGGTGAGACTGCGTAGCTGTATGAACAGTTACGTGATAACTCAACACAATAACAACACTAGAATATGACAGGTTAATAATATTACGTCTACACAAGAAATCAGGAAGAATGAAGACAAGGAAAATATGAAGAATCTGAAGATTAGAAGAAACCCTGAAGTCTGTCTACAGGTCACTGAAAGAAGTTCATTAATATGATCATGCCTCAGTGAAGAACAAAGGTTAAAGACTTTCAGGGTTTTAGAAATGTTAAAGATTCAGTATACAAGTGTTACCGGAAGATTTCAGTGTATGGGCATTGATTGAAGATAGACAGTGTTCGAAGCATAGGAATCTGAAGAATTAAAGACATGGTATAGACAAAGGTTAATGAAGATGTTGTCTAAAGTACCAGAAAGGATTCAAGTGAAAGTACAATTGTTTATTGACAGTCAGTGTTCGAAGCAATAAAGTTGAGGCAAGCTTAACAATGTAATCAAGGCTATAATATGAAGACCTGAATCGGGGTTAGTCGTCTGTGAACCAAACCAGTTGCACTAGGCGTCAACAGCTCGTGAAAGGAATCTGGGTATTATTTATAGAACGATTGTTAAGTTGAGGAACGTACTTGGATCGAACGTTTATATGTTAAAGTACGAGAAGAGGTGCGCGGGGTATACAGCTCAACAGCTCAGGAGACTGGCGAGGCTCAAAGTTTACTTGTTAAATTAAATAAATTATGTAATGGACTTTAATATATTTACTTAATAAACTTAAAATGATTTATCTTATAAACTTTAAATAAGTATATTTTATAAATCTAAATTAGTTTATTTATATAAGTTATATTTAAGTTTATTTTATAAATTAATTTAATTACAATTTAAACTTAGAAAGAAAAAGAAAAAAAAGGAAAAACAAAAAGAAAACAAAAAAAAGTGAAAAAGAAAAAGAAAAGAAAAAGAAAAGAAAAACTAAAAGAAATAAAAAGGGAATAAAGAATAAACAAAAGAAAGGAACGTGTACATTTGTACTTGGTACATGCACAATCAAACTTGTTGCCACACAGAGACTCACCCTGTACCCCCTTGTCGCCACACAGGTCTTGGAGTTAGAATAATAAATAAAAAGGTTACTCCTCCCTCCTGTCCTCCCTAGTGTTGCCACAGAGCAGAGCTAATTGGTGTCGCCATAGAAATGTATCTCCTTGTCACCACAGAAGTAATCTCAACCTCAGCCACACAATTTTATTGTGTATAAAGTTTACACTTTGCAGCAGATCTAAAAAAGAACTGTGTATCTTGTTCTCCAACAAAAAGAGAGCTGATAAAACAAGCAACGGAGATTTACAGAGGAGTTCAAACTACTTGAATATCCGTTTAACTTCTCACCAGAGTAACGTTATAATGCCCGATTTAATTCTTGTATATTCTTAGGGGCATTATAACCGTTACCAGGTAATTAAATCCTAGTACAAACAAAAGCTAGATTATTGTATAGGATTTGATTTGTAAATATTTGTAGAAGCTAGGAACTTTATTATTTTTAGATTGTAGCCGGTTAATTTATTTACCAGAGTGTACCAACACCCTCGAGGATTTATATACGAATATATATTTTCCCGAATATCTTGTGTTCCTTATTTTTATCGTTCCAAACACTATTCCTTTCAAGAACACGAAAGCACTAACCGAGCACTAAATATTTTATCAGCTAAAGATTCGAAAGAATTTTTAATTTAGTGATTATCGTATTCAACCCCCCCTTCTACGATAATTCGGGACCTAACAACTTGTTCCTATGAATCATTTGTTCTTTGCTCACTTGTTGAGGCAACTGGAGCTTGAGATCTTGGTTCATCATTAGATGTTTGACTTTCATTTACAATTAAAGCTCTTGAGCCATCTACAACATGTCCTTGACCAGATCTCAAAGTTTTCTTTTGAATCATTTCTAGTTCATATATTTTGAGAATTCCATATAGAACTTTCAGTGTTATTCTGCTCAAGTCTCTCCCTTCCATGATTGCTGCGATTTTCTGTTTTAAATGATCAGGGAGAGTAAGCAGAAACTTTAGGTTCACTTCTTTAGCTTCATAGTATTTTTCATGGAGCTGCGAATCAATTATCAGCTTGTTAAACCTTTCAAACACATCTGTTATACTTTCCTTTGGCTTACCCATGAAACCCTCATACTGTGAAATTAGTATCCTTCTCTGATTTGATCTAACTTCCTCAGTTCCCTCACAGAGTATCTCAATCTTTTCCCATATTTTCTTGGCAATGTCACAGTTGACAATGTTATTGTACATCACATTGTCAAGTGACTCAATCAATATTAATCGCAAGCCACTATCTAGGGAAACTTTCTCTTTTTCAGGCTCAGTATAGTCAGAAGGATCTTTTGGAGCATAATGAGTTGGGATAACCATGTGTCCATCTGTAGATTCCTCAACTCTAACCATAGGAGTGAAGGGCCCATTCTTGAGGATCTGAATGTAGAGTGGATTGGCCATCCTGATAAACAAAATCATTTTCTTTTTCCAAAAAGTGTAGTTATCTTTGTCAAAGGTAGGAATTTTGATGCTACTGATTTTCTGTGTATTCATTCTTCCAAGATCTTGAATCTGTTTACTTTCAGATTTTGCTCTAATAGCACTTGTTAGGAAATGAATAACACACATGCATGTAGCAAACACTGATTTGAAAAGTCTACAAAAGAAGCTTGAAGACTACAAGATCAAAGGACGAGATTAACTGACAAAGTAAAGTCACAGGCATACAAGTTTAGCAAAGATACACTAAGCCAGAAATAGAAAGATTTGGTTATCCAAAAGTAGGGTTTAGTACATGCTTTTGCATGCTGTGTAAAAACCAGTGTTTACTGTTCTATAAAGTAAACACTAGATGCTTTGTTTAGAAGTAAAAAATAGATCTGAAATTTCTTGTAACTCTCAAAAGAGAAGCTGAGTTCTTAACATACTAAGAACCCAGAAATTTGTAGCAAACACTAACTTGATTTTAATATAAAATTAAGTGAGTTTTGAAAGATAATTGTGTTCATATGCATGTTTTAATTATTATGTTAAAACACATTATCTCTATAACATAGACTACTTTATTCACCATTAATAAAAGTTCAAAAATACATTAAAATCTTGGAAACACAATCACCCTCCTGTGTTGTATTCATTACCCAACAAGTGGTATCAGAGAAAAATCTGAAAGTAAACAGATTAATGATCTTGGAAGAATATATACACAGAAACTGAGCAGTATTAAAATCCCCACCTTTGACAGATCTAACTATACACTATGGAAATAGAAAATGCTTCTGTTTATCATAATGACCAATCCATTATACAATCAGATCCTCAAGAATGGGCCTTTCACTCCTTTGGTAAGAGTTGAGGAATCTACAGATAGAGACATGATCATTCCAGCTCATTATGCTCCTTAAGATCCCTCAGAATACACTGAGCCTGAAAAGGAAAAAGTCTCTCTAGATAGTGGCTTATAGTTGATCTTGATAGAGTCACTTGATAATGTAATGTACAATAACATTGTCAACTGTGACACAACCAAACAGATCTGGGAGAAAATAGAGATATTATGTAAAGGAACAGAGGAAGTTAGGTCAAAGCAAAGGAGGATTCTAGTTTCTCAGTATGAAGGGTTTATGGCTAAACCAAAAGAAAGAATCACTAAAGTTTTTGAAAGGTTCAATAAATTGATAAATGACTTGCAGCTATATGATAAATAATATGAGGCTGAGGAGGTTAACCTAAAGTTTCTACTAGCTCTTCCTGACCATCTTGAATAGAAAATATCAGCCATAAGAGAAGGAAGAGATTTAAGCTGAATAAATTTGGAAGTTCTATATGGAATCTTGAAAACTAATAAACTTGAAATGAGGCAAAGAAAATCATTAAAAGCACACCATGGTCACATTGTTGATGGTTCAAGTGCTTTAATTATAAATGACAGAGAAGAAAGTGAAGATGAACAAGATGATCAAGTGTCAGTTATTCAAGCTATGGAGCAGAAGAACAAAGGACCTCAGAAGCAAGTTGTGTTGGAACTGGAGGAAGATGAATATTACACCTTGGATGAACTAGATAAAATGGATCAGTCCATGGTTTACTTGGCTAGAAAATTTTCAAATATTAGAGTCAAGAAGCCAAGGTTCTTCAAAGGCAAGGGACAATCTTCCAACGGTAATAATTGGAAACCAAAAACTTAGTTCAATTTAGTTAGAAAAGGTGACTAAAAAACAGAATATGTGGACAGATCAAAGATAAGGTGCTTCAACTGTGATGATTTGGGTCACTTTGCTACTGAATGCAGAAAGACTAAGAAGGTGAAGAAAGACGAGGCATATCTTGAACTCGAAGTAAAGTATGAAGCTCTCTTGAAGAAGCAGTCTGGAAAAGCTTATATTACAGAAGGTAAGAGTTGGAATGACACTGATGATGATGATGAAGATGAAGAAGTTGGAAATTATGCACTCATGGACTTTGAGCAAGGAGAAGCATCTAATTCAAAATCAAAGGTACCAACTCTAACCACTATTGATTTAAATGCTAGTTAATATAAGGAGACTGTGGAAAAGATGAGTGTGGAAATGTTTCACATACACACTAGCTTATTGGAAGCTACTGAGGAAGTCAGTAGGCTAACAAAAGCAAATGAGAAGCTTGAGAGTGAAAAGAAAAAAATGGATCTACTGCTTGCGTAGCTTGAGTCATTCAAGCAAGAAAATGAATATTTAAAAAACAAGATAAAGTGTGCCAATGAGATTGAAGCTGTGTTAAGAGAGAAGATTGAAAATAATGAAGTTAAGTTGAAATTTTTCAAGAATGCATCTGAGTTGGTTGGACAATATCATGAGATGAACAAACCATGTGCTAACATAGCTATTAGTCTTGACTATAGTGCCTTGAACAACAAGAAGAAAGATACTAGTGGAAAAGGAAAACAACAGAAAATGAAGATGTTCCAGCTATGCAGAAAAAGGTTGATTCACCAATGTTCAAAGCATGTGAGGTAGATTTCAGTGAAGAAGAGTCGATCATTAAGCAAGAAATTGTTGATGAAGACAATGAGAAGAAAAATACAGAAATAACTCCAACTTTCAAAGCTGAAAGAAGCCCATGATCAATCAAGACTCCAAGACACCTGTCAAGGAAATGAAAACTGAAGATGCAAGAAAGAAAAAGAAAAATAAAAATGGCAAAATAGGGTTAAACAAGAGCAACAATTTTGCTTATGTTGTAGATGCTCCAAGGAACCAATGTAAAAAATGTGGCTCTGTGAATCATCTAACTCACCTTTGTAAAAAGGTTATTAGCAAGCCAGTAGAAGGAGCATGCAAGTACAATGAAGCAAATGCAAATGATCCCTACTCATTCTGTGACAAGTTTGATTGCATCCCCTGCAACTTGAAAGTGATGAAAAGTTGCCACAAGCTGAGAGTGGACCTCAAAGAAGTAAAAATTGGGTCTACATCAAAAAGGAAAAATGCACAACAGTCAATGAACTCTATTTTATCTGAAACAACTCATTCTGATTCTGCTCACTCTGTTAACAAGAAGAAAGTACCTAACACTTCTTGGGTTGCTAAACACACTTAAACTCATTGTGTGCAGGGAAAAAAGAAGAAAGTCATATGGATTATAGACAGTGGATGCTTAAGACATATGACAAGTGATATGGCCCTGCTATCACCGTTTGAGGAGAAGGCTGGCCCATTGGTGACTTTTGGAGACAACATCAAAGGCTTCATAATGGGATATGTCAAATTAATTTCTGGAAATATTGTCATTGATGATGTAGCACTGGTAGCTGGTCTTGAAGGGAATCTTCTCAGTGTCAGCCAATTTGCAGATAAAGGTTTTAAAGTTTTATTCAACAAAGAAGAATGCACTTTTATCAGCAAGAAAACTGGTGAAGTTGCTCTGAAAGGAGCAAGGAAAGGAAGATTATTTGTTGCAGACTTGGACTCAGCAAATGAGGATGGAATTTTTTACTTCTACACCAAGGCATCTGTAGAGAAAAGCAAACTATGGCATAAGAAGCTATCACATTTGAATTTCAAAGCAATCAATACTCTAGTTAAAAAGGAGTTGGTAAGAGACATGCATAATCTGGAATTTGCTCAAGATGAAGTCTGTGATGCCTATCAAAAAGGAAAAATGAAAAGATCAAGTCATAAGAGTAAAACTGTGAATTCTATAAGTGCACATTTGCAACTTATTCACATGGACTTATTTGGACCAGTAAATATCCAGACAATTTTAAGAAACAGATATGCACTTGTGATGGTGGATGACTACTCAAGATACACATGGGTAGAATTTATGTATTCTAAAGATGAGACTCAACACATCATAATTGAGAACATTGTTAGGACGTTAACACGTGCTAATAATACACGCAAGTATACGCATTCGCAAGTAGTATAAGATTTAGATCAAATTCATTCCCACAGAGACAATTTGGTTAATTTAAGAATATAAGAGTAGTAAGGTTCAAGAACAAATCGAAAACAAGCATTCAAGTATTGCCTAAATCAAAGAAAACAAAAGTCTTCTTTTCCGTAGCTGTCTCGTGCTCTCTAGGTCTTCTTATTGCTCTCAGGTCTCCTTGTTATTAAAAACATCTTTTAATTGGTATATATAGGCTCCAGGATGAACAGGACTCTCAAAATCTTCAATTTCGACTAAAATAAAGAGTCTAGGGCAGAAATAGGGCGCGGGAGCGCTGTTTTCAGGAGCGGCCGCGCTGGAATAGTGTTTTCAGCGGCGCGGGCACGCTGGTTCTGGCGCGGCCGCGCCGACCTTCTGGAAAAATTCTGACATTTTTTCTTTTGGCCGTATCTTGAGTTCCGCTCATCAGAATTAGGCGATTCAACTGCCCGCGCAAAGCTAATGAGATTCTCTACAACTTGAGAGTGGACTAGGCTTCAATTCTGATCTCTCTTCAGCATATTTCTTTAAAAAGCTTCTTTCTTCATTTAAACTGATGCCTAAAATGCACAAACATAAAAATACATCAAAAATACCAACAACTTGAGTCCAAAACACCAACTTAAGCCTGAAATGAAGCATTCCAAGTTGATATAAAATCCACTTATCACACCCCCAAACTTAAATCGATGCTTCTTCTCAAGCATAACAGACTCAAAACTACAAAACAAACCTAATGCATGAATGCTGTAAAAGTCCAAATCTGGGGTCAAGATTTGGTGTCACTAAACAATCTTTACATAAAATAAAGAAATAAATAATTAACCCCCTTAAAACCGGATCGTTTACAGGTTATGGTATGAAACAAGAATCTAACCTTCTACAACTCATAACAACTAGAATACAAGTGTAATTACCTTTATGCTACTGCCCTTGTCTTATTTTTTTAACATCGTCGTCCTTTCGCAGCGGAGATCTCTCTAACTTCTGTTGTCTAACGAAAGCTATTCACTTTTATCTTTATCTGCTTCTGAAAGAAATAAGAATTTACAAAGCAAGAGTGAGCCAAAATGCCCAGCAAGTATATAATTTGAGTTTCAAGCATTAATATCAAAGGAAAATTTCCGGAAAAAAGCTTTAAACAATTTTTAAACGATTCTATTTATTTGAGAGAGTTGAGCGAATAAACATTGGCTGTTACCAGCCTTTAATTATATATCCAAAAATGACAAGCGATTCCCAGATTCATCTCCTGAATCAGGGTTTTGTCCGGTTTTTGGAATCATAAAACTTTTCGAGAGAGAATATCGTTAATGGAGATCAACAACAAATTAGACTGGACACTAGTTCACACTTATATCCTGCTAATCAGTCAGGATACAGTGCAGATTTATACCTACTTGTATAGATCCAGTCGGGTTCCCAGGCTCTACGACCCATCTCAAAGCACCGGTCATGTCCCGGTCCTTAGGATTAAGTAAAACTCAATCCCATACATCATCATTATCCAGCCCGTGGAGTATTTTGATGTCAAATCATTTTGAATTAAAAACATCCCAATTCAGGGTTCACAAATAACCCGAAAGAATGGGTATTTGCTCAAGAGAGCAATCAAATTATAGGAACAATAATGAAAAGAACATGCATAATAAGAGTAATTACAGCGAAATGTAAAACATTTAACTATTCTGAACTTAGAATAGGAACGAAGAAACATTTGCAGTATTTAAAAGAAAGTTCAGGAATACTTGCATCAATAAGCTTTAATCGCTATTACTAGTTGACTTTGGTTCGACTTGAACGTTCGGCTTTATCATCAAACTACTATCCCATTTTGGATACGATCCCAACACTCATGCCCTTCGATTGGAACTTCATTGATCTCGACGTCTAATCACTAGATCATTCCTACTCCAATGTCGATACTTGGGTTTTCCGTCTAGGACCTACAGGGTTGAAATACCCTAATTCAGATAATCGCTTAAACTTAACATCAAATCGCTATCACTTCTACCCACACGGTTCCATATCTCGTCTCGTATTTATAGGTATTATTGAAATACACATAGCAATTATGGCTTGTACCTTAAAACTCGGTTCGGTATTTATTTCAGAAAATACGTATACTCGTCGTTTTGAAAAACAGGGTAATCAATTATTTATAAATTATCTTGTCTCAGCCGCAATTAAGTTTATATAGTATAATTATATATAGTTATTCGACGTCTCCGATAATTATAGGTTACGTTCCCGTATTTTTGGAATTAATTTCCCGAAAATCGGGCAGCGTCTCCTTTGTTTATCGGCCTACCCGTCGAAACAATTCGACGTCAACCCAATCAAAACAACACATCCAATCACAACTCGCAATCTCAATCACCAATACAATCTCTATTGTTTATTATTATTATCCGTACTTTTATGTTTTTGTTTGTATTTTTCATTTCGTAATTAATTTTTACCGAACTAATTTCATTTAATTAATAAATGTAGGACTCAGATAAAAATCATCATCGCCCACCATCGGCTCGCCGAGGCTCATCGCCGACGGCGATAAAATTTACGGGTTCCCGTTATATCAGGCATCCTACGTAAATTCTATCGATTATTTATAATATTATCCGCACAAAAATCTTTTTATTTCACGAAATGTTAATCAAATAATTCCTGCAAAAATTAATAAACTATTAAAACCAACCAAACACGGTAATAGGGGTGTCAAAACACACGCGCTAGGGCCGCCTCGCCGGAAAACCTGGCGGCAACCGGAAGGAACGAAACACAAAACACAGTCTAGCATAAACACACACACATGAATATATATACACGCTGTATATGTATACATACGAAAAGGAGGAACAACAGAAGGCCAAGCCGAGACAAACTGGAGACAAACCGGAAATAAGAGTCACCGGAAAGTGCCATGACGGAAACAGAGACGCGAGGGCCGTCGCAAGAAAAGAAATCGAGAAGGAAAGGAAGAGAAGGGGGTGAGAAAGAACAGAGGAATTAAGAGATATTAAGGAAGAGAGAAAGAAATTGAGAGAGAGAACCGTGAGAGAGAGAGCAGCTAGAGAATTAGGTCGGGAGGGATGAACAAAAAAGGGGGTGGGGGATTCAGGGATTTATTTTATATTTTTTTTCTTCTTTCCGTGGTTATCCCGATTCGAATCGCAATTACCGATCTCGTCAATAAATAATCTACGAGTAATAATAATCCAAAAGTTTATCGGAACATATTTAAAAATTCCCGAGATAATTAAAACTAATTATCATAAAAATTTCATAATTTTAAAATCATTTTTGAAACGTGGAGCCGATCCGTATTTTACAATTTTAATGATTACACATGTGGTTAAATAAAAGCTAGAAAATTTTCGAAATAATTTTAAAATTCTTGAAATATTCCAAACTTAATAAAATAAAATTTTCATAATTTTTGAAGCATTCTGGATTAAATACTGATTTTGCAATTAAATGAGATCAAGAAAATCATTTAAAGATAAATACTCAATGATATATTGATTTCAAAAGTTTATAAACTCCTAAAAATAATAAATAAAATTATAAAGTAATAAAAATAATTTTTTTGAGACAATTTTAGCATTTATAAGAATAATTATTCAATAAAATTATTTTAAGAACAAAATAATACCATATAGTTCAATAATTAATTATACAAATAAGGTTCGTATCCAACAACTACCCAAAATTAAGAATAAGGTAACACACAGTTAACATACCCATCACATATTTTATTTATTTAATAATTCGATGATTATATTTACATATCGGATCTTCTGAAAATAGGTTACTTAGCCGCAAAGTAACTGAAAAGACGATACGATTTTAATACCAGATTTGGATAATTATCAAAACAGAGCTTCCTATAAAACACTTTATACGAAAAAAAGGTACTAATATCTCGCCTTTTGCGAATACGGATTTTTATCGATCTATAAAATGATTAACGTATCGGAAATTTCACGTTGGGGCTCGTATAGGTCAAACCGTACCCCGGTTCGAAAAATTTAAAACACGAAAAGTGTTCAGAATTATCAGATTAGGTTAGGAATGAGTCTTTGGAAGAGTTTCGGGTTGTAGAAACACAAAAACGGTTGAAGTGGAACGATTTCTAATTTTATAAAGTAATTTTATAATTACGCAAAAATAATCATTATTAATTCTATAAATCCTTATAAAATCACATAACAATCCAAAAAATCCCAGAAAAATACCAAAATTATCTATATTTTATTCTAGATAATTAAAAATTAAAATATCCAAATTTTATTAAACATAACCACCCAATTATTATTATCAATCATCGAATAATTGACCACAAATTCACACAATAATCAAATAATAATTATTTATTGATAAAAATAATTACATAATATTTCTCGGACGTTACAAATGCAACTACGCAAATGCAACTAAATGATAATGCAATCGATCCCCTCAAAATAACCATAACCAAATGAATAAGACAATGCCTCTAAGACTACAATGACTCAAAACAGAGCTCGAAGAAAATCTCACAAACTAACTCACACACCAGAAACGTGTGTGTGTGGATGCTTAACAGGTATACTCTCGACACTAGATCAATAACCATAACTTATCTATCATTAAAACAATCACAAGTTTATAAACAGAATAGACAATAAACGCATAATGACTCATAACACCTTCATCCTACTAGTGTTATACAAGGATTCATGCTATTATTAAACACATAACAAACATGCTTATTTGTTCGTGTAATGAATGAGGTCCCAAAAGACTTATACAATATACCCTGTAGCGACCATTAGGTTAGCGGATCCCAGACTATGAAAAGCCTTAAGTCACTAGGCACAAAGTCCCCTAAGAACTTAATAACTCGGGTATTAAAGAGCTCACTCTTGATCAATTATGCATAAATACATACTTTTTTTTCTTTTTATTTTCTTCAGCAATTTCTGAATGAGTGTGTTTCGCTCCATCTCATTCAACCCTAGACTACTCATATAAATATGAGTTGGCTACTAGCCATTTGACGCCTAGCCTTACAACAACTAGCAATGAAATCCAAGCTTTACTCTAATTTAAAAATTCAGTTTTCTTTTGTCATTACGAGAATAACAAAAATTCTAAATATAAAGCAGTGATTAAATCACCAACACCAGTCCTATCAACTACCTGCTGCACATGAGAAGAACCCTCTGTAGGCACAGGAAGATCCGTCCAGCCACTCTCTATATCATCAAAAATATATCCCAAACCCTTATCATGGGGTGCACCTAAGTATGAATAACTCAAGTGATTTGCCAGTTGGTTGAGCTCAAGTGTGGGAGCTTCTTCAATAGTTAGTTCAAAACGCTCTTGAGAAATTTTCAGCTCTTCTAACCCAAGTGAATCGAATTGCATATCCAACTTCCTCTTTCACGGAAGTGCACTCAAAACCTGCATTTGCTCTACTCCTTCTTCATCTTCAATAATTGATTCCCCTATTAAGGATCTCTCTAAGGTATCTGACTTTGGCACTTGCTCAAGCTCTGAATTCATGATAGAGTCGACCCACTCTACTTTAAAGCACTCCTCTTTAGCTGTGGCTAACTTTATTGCCTTGAACACATTAAAAGTGACCTTTTGATCGTGAACCTTCATCGTAAGCTCTCTTTTTTACACATCGATCATAGTTCGGCCAGTAGCTAAGAATGGTCTCCCCAAGATAATGGGTATCATCTTATCCTCCTCAAAGTCAAGAATTATAAAGTCAGCAGGAAAGATAAGTTTGTCCACCTTGACCAACACATCCTCCACAATGCCTCGTGGATATATCATAGAACGATCGGCCAACTACAAGGACATATATATCAGCTTCGGATCAGGTAAACCAAGCTTCTTAAAGATAGACAAGGGCATCAGATTGATGCTAGCTCCCAAATCACATAAACACTTGTCGAATGATAAGTTTTCGATGGTGCAAGGAATAGTGAAGCTTTCAGGATCTTTAAGCTTTGGAGGTAACTTATATTACAACACAGCACTGCATTCATCCGTTAGAGCAACGATCTCTAAGTCATCAGGCTTCAATTTCCGAGAGAGAATACCTTTCATAAACTTTGCATAGCTAGGCATCTGTTCAAGAGCTTCAATAAAAGGTATATTGATGTGAAGTTTCTTGAAATCTTTCAAAAATTTAGCAAATTGCTTATCCAACTTTTGCTTTTGCAACCTTTTAGGAAAAGGAGGTGGAGGATATAACTGTTTTTCCCCTGTATTACCCTTAGGAGGAGTGTTATAAAACATATTTCTTCCTTGTTTCCACCTGAGCATCCTTCAACACTACTATTTCAGCCACAATCTCATTTTCTGGAATTGGTAAGGATGCAGACGCACCTGCATTCTGGACATAATTTTCAGAATCTTCATCTTGCTGAATTTGGGGGCTTGGGACCTTTCCAGACCTCAATGTGATTGCATTCACCTATTCTTCGACTTTCCTCTTTCCTGGATTGGCTTCTGTATCACTAGGGAGTGTACCAGGTTGTCGATTCAACACAACATTGGCAATCTTCCCAATTTGATTCTCCAGAGTCTCGATAGACTCATCCTGGCTTTTGCATATAAGAGCCTGGTTTTTATATATAAGCCTCAACTCCTCCAATTCAGATTTTTCATTAGCAGATTGGTCGACACTTCCATGCGGGTAGTGTTGAAGTTGGAGTTGTTGTATTGGTGCATACTGTTGCTGAAAACCAGGAGGATTGAATTGATTGGATCCAAACTGCTGATAAGGCTGTTGTACCGCATTCTGATTGTTGCTCCAGCTGAAGTTAAGATGATTTCAGTTGTCAAAATGATAAGTGTTTGGAACTGGTTACTGCGATCTCTCAAAGTTGCTCATAAACTGAGTTGATTCACTAGATATAGCGCATTGCTCTGTACAAAGCTCACAAACACTCGTCCTCTGATAAAATCCATAGTTAGCCAGTGAATCAATCTTCATAGACAACGCCTTTAGTTGAGCAGTGATAGTCGTAGCTGTATCCACTTCAAGAATTTGTGCTACCTTGCTCTATGACAATCTCTGGGTTGGATACTGATATTCATTAGCAGCCATCATGTAACACCCCCAGATCCGGGGTCGGGGATCCGGGTCGTCACGGTCTTTCTTTCCACAATATCACTTCACTTAATTAATAATAATAACCTTATGCTGTGACCCCACACTAACAAACACCACAACCCGTTATAGTCTCAGAGATGAAATTTAAATAAGTACAAGTCTTTGAATCCACAATTTAAAAGTTATTACAACCCAAAATGATTACTTGATAAATTTACAGTTAACTGCCATTATCTGCCACAAGTTATAATTATACATAATTTGATTCTCAAAATAGAATGCCTGATCTACCAATGGATCTACCTCTGCAGCTATAGCAGCCACAACATCATCGGGAAGACGCGGGATGCTTCCCACGCGCTTGCGCTGGGTCTGCTGGAGTCTGGCCATCTTTCCTAACTGTTGTTGTGTGATGAAGAAATAAAGCAAGAGTGAGCCTTACAGCTCACAAGATAATATATAGTGATAACAATAATACAAGTATCTAAATGGATACTTACTAGAATTCTTTATCATGAGTAAGGTAATTACTTACTGGATATAAGTTTTAAAAGAAGATGAAGTTACCAATTACTTCACTATACTTATACCATTTTTTTTGAAATCTACTTGAACTACTACTGTTCGAAGTATAATAAGATTCACGAGGTCATCCCATAGATGAGACCACAAATAAAACTTGAAAATATTTGATCTTTGAAATATTTTGAAAAGAAATGAAGTTACGAGATACTTCATTCAATGGATACACCAATAAAAATGTTTGACCCTGTCAATGCTTCGGCAACCACCCATTAGTAGCCTTTCGATCGAAATGCTACGGGTAGTGTTGCAGAATTATCCAAATGGATGATGAACTCATTACGGGAGTTTGCCGCACCAGGAAGACCACTTACGATGATCAGTCGTAGTAGTACAACCCCACCATTTTCTACATGTAGAGGAGAACCTGTCGGATTTACTTGTCAACCGAACACTGAACTCCTAAGGAATGGACCGCCTTAGCGGAACTTCCAGGCCATTTGGGCCAATATAATAAGGCTGGGCCGGCGCCACTCGACCACTTACGCCACTCCTAGTTCAGATGAAATCCATGACTCTGAAACGTAAAGCTCGTTCCCCCTTTCCCCAAGTAGAACTTGTTGATACGGCTCCACCAAGAAGTCGTATCTAGTTGGAAAGGAAAACTCACCGATATTTCCCAGGCGATGCCTGTTAATGGATTAACTTGTTCCAAGAATTTTACTTCCCGAGTGTTGGGTAAGTAATCAATTCATTTAACAAAACAGCAACCTTGTTGCGAATATAAAACACACCACAGAGCCGGATCTCTCAGGTTTTGAGCGAGTATTTAAATCCCCTTAAAAGGAAGATCTTAAATATAAAAATGAGTTTTGGGATCCGCTCTATCTTTTAAAAATCATTTTGAAGACTCGAAAACACTTTATAGAGTGTTTGGAGTAAAGCTGATTTAATGAAGTAAATCAGTCCCCAGAATATTTAGAAAATGACTGAATATTATTATTTAAATAATATTCCCATAAAGAATAATCTTTATAAAAATAATTGAAGTAAAAGTATTAAAACTTATACTTGAAACGAGTATTAAATAACCAAAGATATACTTATATGAAAGTACTATCTTTATTTGAATAATCGAAAATAAGTTTGATTATTTACACCTTATTCTTTAATAAAATAAAGAACAAATCTCAGCAAATAATCGGAGTCATAGATCCTCAAATGAATATTCAAAAATATTCATTAAACAATATAAACTGAGTCATAAGCCCTCGAATGAATATTCAAATAATATTCAGATAATAAAATAAAAGGAGTCATAAGTCCTCGAATGAATATTCAAAATAATATTCATTTAATATAAAGGAGTCATACGCCTTCGAATAATATTCGAAATAATATTCAATAATAAAATAAAGTTAAAGTTATCGAATAAACCTTATTCGATTAATAGTTTTGAAAACTATGACCATATATATATATAAGTATAAATATATATATATTTATATCCATATATACAAAATCTACTCGGGATCCTCGACTCCCGGTTTTAGAAAATATTTTCACCTTTGGGTCCCTGTACTAAGGGTATATGCAAATTACCGTTATCCTCTAGCATAGGTATTATCAACTGAATCAACAGATATATATATGGAAAGAATGCGAAACAGGCATGCATATATATATACCATAGCAGCATGCTTCAATATATAACAACATTTGCTAATTAACCAACATACATCTATCGCAAGATAATGCAAATACATATATTCATCACCACAACAGTTATAACGGGTAGAAAACTTGCCTGAGCGACTTGGGGTGATAAAAGGCTCGGGACGAGTCTGGTAACCTATAAACAACAAGTAAGTTGGAATTAAACCAAAGTCACTTGTAAATCTATACTTTAACTAACTTAGACTCTAACGCTTGTTTTGTGCTTACTGATTTGCCTAAGTCACCCGGGTACCCTCGGCTCCACCATTTTTAATAATTTAACCTTTACGAGTTTTAAGACGATTCCTTCGCGAGTGTCTTACCAACTGCCTAACACACTTACCATAAATGTTTCATACATTAATTAACCCTTTTCGATCTTTAACCTATGTTTCAAAGTAAGGCGAGGGGAAAAGTTTTGTTCGCGAAACGCCGTTACTTGAAACGGTCGTTTCTCCTAAACCGTGCATCGGAATCGAACGAACTACATATCAAAACGAAGCTCGTAACATGAGCTATCTAAAAATGGCAGTGGTCATAATCTAGCAGGGGGTTCTCGGGTCCTAATGTTATGCACAAAAACAGTCTAAAGAAAATCGGACGTTACGACGGCTATGTTTACGCGATTTCCCAATTTAAAACCATTCAAAACCAACCCAATTCAACCTCAAATCCAACATACAACCAACATCCATCCTTATCACATCATAACAAACCCAACCAATTCAATTTTAACATTCATACTTATGCCTAAGCTTAACTTTAATCATACTTAAGTTCTTTTAATCAAAACAACTACATTTACCATTCCATTTCACTACCATTTCAAATCCCAAACTCTAAATCACAACATCAAGCTACAAAATCACCCTACTAATCAAAATCATCTTATAATACATAGGAATCTAGGGTTTGGAGATGATATACCTTCCTTGAAGTGGTGGGAGGAGCTAGGAAGCCTTAAGAAGCTTTGAGAAGTCTTAGGAATGCTTGGATCTTCAAGGAAAACAAGAAAAACTTCAAGTTAAAAACTTGAAAACACTATTCATAGTCTTCTTCTTTGATTAAATGAAGAAGATGGAGAAGGAATTGATGGCTTAAACTCATGATATAGCCCTAACTAAGCATGAAGATGATTAGGGAATTAACTCACCAATTTAGGAAGCTTGGATCTTTGATTTTTGAATTTCCTTGCCTTTTGAATAGTAAAAAGCCGAGAGCTCTTCAAGAACAAGCCTTGGTTCTTTTTGATTTTTGATGAAGAATGAATTTACTTGGCTTGGTTGCTTTGTTTTTGTGTTTGATTTAGTCAATTACCTTGTTGCCCTTGAATTTGTGTGGTTCTCATTCAACCACACCTCCTTCCCTCCCATGTCATGCTTGTGTCATCCTCATGATGTCATCCTCCCCTCCTTGTCCTCTTTCTATTGGTTGGATGACATCATCCCCACTAATCCCTTTGATTAACTTCCTAATCGTTTGCCTAATGACCGCTGATCTGTTATACGGTTCGCTTAACTTTCGTTCTCGTTTATCGTTTGAAGGATCATACCCGGGATCTTATTACTTAGGTTCCCTTAACCTTTCTCAATACATTATATTTCTTTTTATGATCCTCTATCATAATCCTTTAATTTAAATCCTTTTTTATCCTGTTACCTTATACTCAATTCTCTCCGTATCTAGTGGATTTCCGGGAAAAATCCAAGTGTTCGGGAATTGGATTCTGACGATCTTTACATACACTTATATACCACATAGAGTACTAATAATATCCCAGAATATCCATAACAGAACCCCTACATAGTGTGGCATGAAAAGTTTTCTCATTCAGCTAAAACACTATTCACAAGGGTTACAAAAAGTTGAAAATTTTGGGGTTATTACAGTCTCCCCTCCTTAAAAGGATTCCATCCCGGAATCAAACAGAAAACAAATGGGGGTACTTTTCTAGCATTGTGCTCTCTAGTTCCCAAGTTGATTCTTCCACGTTATGATTCTGCCATAGTACTCTGACTAGCTTGATCACTTTGTTCCGAAGCACCTGCTCCTTCTTATCTATAATCCTTACTGGCTTCTCCACGTAAGTTAGATCTGGCTGCATATCCACCTGCTCGTACTCCACTATGTGTCTGGCATCCCGATGATACCTCCTTAGCATTGACACATGGAACACATTATGAACTTGTTGCAAATTAGGGGGTAGGGCTAGCTCGTAAGCTAACTTTCCAATCCGTCTTAATATCTCAAAAGGTCCAATATATCTTGGGCTTAGTTTTCCTTTCTTTCCGAACCTCATTAATCCCTTCCAAGGGGATACTTTCAGCAGTACTAAGTCCCCTACTTCATATTCCTTGTCCTTTCGGGCTAGGTCTGCATATTTCTTCTATCTGTCTTGGGCTGCTACAAGTCGCTCTCTGATAAGATCCACTATATCTTTGGTCCTTTGGACCACTTCGGGTCCGAGCATCTTCCACTCTCCTACTTCATCCCAGTATAAGGGAGATCGACACCTTCTTCCGTACAGGGCCTCATAAGGCGGCATTCCGATGCTAGCATGAAAGCTATTGTTATAAGAAAACTCGATCAACGGCAAGTGATCATCCCAACTTCCTTTAAGGTCTATTGCATAGACTCTCAACATATCTTCTAGTGTCTGGATGGTCCTTTCACCTGCCCATCCGTCTGGGGATGGTACGCGGTACTCATATTTAACTTGGTCCCCGCACATTCCTGAAAGCTCCTCCAAAATCTGGAGTTGAACCTGGGGTCTCGGTCTGAGACAATGGACGCTGGGACTCCATGTCGCGTCACTATTTCCTTAAGGTAAATGTCCACCAGTCTATCGACTGTGTATCTCTCATTGATAGGAATGAAATGAGCTGACTTTGTCAGTCGGTCTATAATTACCCATATGGCGTCGTGATTGGCTTTCGTCCTTGGCAATCCTACAACAAAATCCATCGCTATCTGTTCCCATTTCCATTCGGGAATCTCCAGGGGTCGTAAGAGTCCACTGGGTCTCTGGTGCTCTACCTTTACCCTTTGGCAAGTCAAACATTTGTTTACCCATTCTGCTACGTCCCTCTTCATGTTGGGCCACCAATAATATTCCTTCAAATCCCTATACATCTTGGTACTTCCCGGGTGAATGGAATACCTTGAACTATGGCTTTCATCCAATATCTCATCTTTAAGCTCTTGAACATTCGGAACCCAAATCCGGTAGGAGTACCTCATTATCCCTTTATCATCTTTCTCGGTATGGATCTCCTCTCCAGTCATTGACTCTCTGCCTTCATTCATCATTTTCTCCTGGCATAATCTGATCTTTTCCAATAACTCTGGCTGCATTGAGATCTCAAAAAGCTTTTCAGTTCCGGTTCCGGTTACCTTTACTTCTATTTCCATTCTCTCAAAATCTCTTATCAATTCTTCCGAAGTCGTTATCATTCTGAGTCTTTCCTTTCTACTAAGGGCATCAGCCACCACATTGGCTTTCCCTGGATGATAGAGAATCTCACAATCATAGTCCTTGATTAGTTCTAACCATCTCCTCTGGCGCATGTTGAGCTCTTTCTGCGTAAATATGTACTTGAGGCTCTTATGGTCTGTGAAAATCTCGCACTTCTCTCCATACAAGTAGTGCCTCCAAATTTTTAAGGCAAATACTATTACCGCGAGCTCAAGGTCATGAGTAGGATATCTAATCTCGTATTCCTTCAGTTGTCTCGACGCATACGCAATCACTTTACCGTGCTGCATAAGCACACACCCTAGTCCTTTGTGCGACGCGTCACTATATATCACAAAATCTCCTTTTCCGTCCGGCAATGCCAACACCGGAGCCGTTATCAACCTTTTCTTTAATTCCTGAAAACTGTTCTCGCATTTCTCCGTCCATTCAAACTTCTCTGTCTTACGAGTAAGTCGGGTCAAAGGGGCTGCGATCTTCGCAAAGTCCTGTACAAATCTACGATAGTAGCCGGCCAATCCTATAAAACTCCTTACCTCTGTGGGTGTGGTTGGCCTTTCCCAATTTGAGACCGCCTCTATCTTGGAGGGGTCGACCAATACTCCTTCCTTATTGATCACATGTCCTAAAAACTGTACTTCATTCCGCCAGAATTCACACTTCGAGAATTTGGCATATAACTGTTCCTCTCTTAGTATTCCTAGAGCTATCCTCAAATGCTCTGCATGTTCTATCTCAGTCCTTGAGTAGATCAAAATATCATCGATAAAAACTATCACACATTTGTCCAAGTACTTCTTAAATACTCTATTCATTAAATCCATGAAAGCCGCTGGGGCGTTAGTTAATCCAAAGGACATTACCAAAAACTCATAATGCCCATACCTGGTACGGAACGCTGTCTTGAAAATATCTTCGGGTTTAATCTTTAGTTGGTGATATCCAGTTCTCAGGTCGATCTTGGAAAAATAAACAGCATCCTTTAGCTGGTCGAACAGATCGTCTATTCTAGGTAATGGGTACCTGTTCTTTATGGTTAGCTTATTCAACTCTCGATAGTCTATGCACAGCCTCATGCTCCCATCTTTCTTCTTAACAAATAAAACTGGTGTTCCCCATGGAGACACACTGGGTCTTATCATTCCCTTATCCAAGAGTTCCTGCAATTGCATAGCTAATTCCTTCATTTCTAACGGGGCTAACCGGTAAGGTGCTTTTAAAACTGGCGCCGTCCCTGGGGCCAACTCAATAGCAAATTCAATCACTCTATCGGGTGGTAATCCCGGAAGGTCTTATGGGAATACATCTTCAAATTCGTTGACTACTGGAATTTCTTGTAAGTTGGGCACCTCCTTCTGCGTATCCACCACATAGGCTAGGTAGGCCTCATTTCCTTTTCGTAGCATCCTTCTGGCCTGGGCCATAGTCAAAAATTTCTGCGTCTGCCTCTTTCCTCTAAATATAACTTCTTTCTTCCCTGGGATATTTAGCTTAACTTTATTCCCTTTACAGTCTATCTGAGCATCATTGCTAGATAGCCAGTCCATTCCCAAAATGACATCAAACTCCCCTAATTTAAAAGGAATCAGATCCACAGTAAAAGATTGCTCCCCTATGCCTATCTCACAGGCGGGGTGAATCTGGTTAACAGGAATAATTTCATGGTTGGCTATTTCTACTTGTAAGGGTTCTATCAAGGGTTCAGCTTTAAGTCTTAATTTACGTGCAAAGTCCCTTGATATAAAAGATTTAGTTGCTCCCGAATCAAATAAAACGTTTGCACTGACTGAATTTAGAGAAAGGGTACCTGCTATCACATCTGAATCTTTCATAGCATCCTGGACTGTCATGTTGAAAGTCCTTGCAGTAGGTGGCTTATTGGAAGCAGCCCTGCTTGCTCCCAAAGCTGCTGGTTTGTTCATTGGGCATTCCCTCTTCCAATGACCCGGGCGTCCACACAGATGACAATTGGTGGTTGGAATGACGGCAGGGGCTGACGAAGGGCATTTGTGAGAATAGTGGCCCACTTGCCCACACTTAAAGCAGGTTACTGGCTTTCCCTTACATTCTCCAGAATGCATTCTTCCACAAGTGTTACAGGTTGGCAATGGGGGTCGAGACTGGTTGGAATAAGACATTCTTGACTTCTGGCCGCTCTGGCTCACATTCATGCTCATTGGCCGCTTAAACCCAGTGTTCTTTCTCGGTAGGGACACTGCTCCTCGATTAAATCTAGTTGGGAAGCTCCTTCCTGCTGAACCCTCACCCATGCTCATACTTTTCCTCTTTATTCCCTTCTTCTCTCTTTCCTTCTGCATCTGTTCACTTCCGGCTTCTACAATTGTTACCTTTTGCACCAGAGTGGCATAATCCGTAAGCTCAAGGATTGCCACCCTATTCTGAATCCACGGTTTCAGTCCCTGCTGAAACCTCCTAGCTTTCTTTTCCTCGGTGCTCACAAACTCCGGCACAAACCTTGATAACTCAGTAAATTTTGCTTCGTACTCTGCTACAGACAAGTTATTCTGCTTTAGCTCCAAGAACTTGAGCTCCATCTGGTTTTCCATAAACCTCGGGAAATACTTTCCCAGAAACAACTGACTAAATCTCTCCCAGGTTATAATAGCATCTGTCTCCATGTTTTTCTTGGCCTCCCACCAGTAGTTAGCTGCTCCTTTCAGAAGGTAGGTAGCAAATACAGTTTTCTGTGCCTCATCGATACTCAAAATCTCAAAGGATTTCTCCATTTCCTTTAACCATGCCCTTGCCTCAACTGGGTCGGCTGATCCGTGGAACTCAGGGGGCTTAAGGGACTTAAAAACCCTGAAAGAGTTCGCCACAGTATTGTTATTTTCTTGAGGGGGTGGGTTGGGTTGACGTTCCAAGTTCTGCCTTAGGAGTTGCATGAACTGGCCCATGGGATCCATGCCTGGGTTTGGTACTGGTTGCTCAACCTCGGTTTCTCCTTCTTCAGCCTCTATCTCAAATCCCTCAACATCATATGTTTCCTCTTCCTCTTCATACAGGGAGTCATCCTGTTCCACATAATCCTCGTCTTCCTCTTCACTGTGTTCCGGGTTCCTATCATCCTGGTTATGGCTTCCCTGGTCCTCAGATCCAGGGTCCGCCCTAGTTCCAATCTTTCTTGGCGGCATGATTCTGATAATAATAAAAAAAATTATTGGGAAAATTCAACGTTAGGTCACAATCATATACAACATTGTGCCTTGCACAGCTCTTATAATGGGGAGAACGTATATCGCAATTCTATTATTTTAAGAAAGTTCTAATACGAAGTGCAGTAATAATAATGATAAAAACAGTGATCCCGTCACTAATGAACTGAACCAAAGGAAACAAATATATACATAATGCGAGAAATACATAGTTTGATCTGGTCAAAGTACAACAGTGCTACAGTCATCTGTCCCAAAAGTGATACACAAGAGTCTATCTGTCTAGTCAGAAAAAGGGATGCTATATACAAGTCAACTATCCCGGAAAATTGGCTCTTACTAAGGCCTCGGCTAACTAGACAACTAGACTATTCCATCATCAATCCTGAATCACACACCGGAGCGGGTCAGCTCCCATACCCTTTCCATCGCACGACGGAAGATATAGTCGGCCTGCCGCCTGGAGATCCTACCATGCCTGTCCCCCTGGAGAGATCTGAGTCTCGCTCGGGACGTAAGCTCTATCCCCGTAAGCTCCCTCCTCAAGGATCGGGGTATAGAAGCCCTAGTCTCATAAGCTCGGGTACGCCTACTCGCCCTCTCTGCATCCAACTCCCTCCTGGCCTCATCCAGTCGGCCCTCGGCAACAGCCACTCGGGTCCTCAGAACATCCTGAACATATCCATGAGCTAACGAAGACTGCCTGTGGGCAGGGTCAAGAGGTGGTGAATCCGGAGCCGCTGAGGGTGCCTCCTCGGTCTGCCTAGGCTCGGAAGTATGGGTCTCTGAGCTGTCATCATCGGGAATCCAGGATAGTGGTGGAGGGGTAGGGGCTCTGACCACCGGAAGTGTGGGTAATGGGGTACCAGCATACACTACCATAGGTCCAACACGCTCATCAGCTACTGGGGCCTCATCCGGGTCCTCCTCATCTGGAATAGCAATAACCTCTGTCTCTGACTCCTCTGAGGGGTCCTCCTCATCTGAAATAGCAATGACCTCCGTCTCTGACTCCTCTGAGGGGTCCTCCTCCATCTCAGGCTCCTCCTGATCCTCAACATCTAGCAATGCCTCATCATGCTCACGCTCGAACATCTCAGGGTCCTCTATCTCAGGCGCCTACACATTAAACGAACTAAGTTACTATCATGATACTTATAAGGGTTCCCGTAAGGGTTTTAACTGTCAGCACTACTTTAAGTAGTCCGACCATGAACTTGGCAAGAGTTCTTATTATCTTTGTGAGTTTATTATTGTATCGTCGCATCATCTCTGAGGTTTATAACTCTTAGCTCTGATACCATTTCTGTAACACCCCCAGATCCGGGGTCGGGGATCCGGGTCGTCACGGTCTTTCTTTCCACAATATCACTTCACTTAATTAATAATAATAACCTTATGCTGTGACCCCACACTAACACACACCACAACCCGTTATAGTCTCAGAGATGAAATTTAAATAAGTACAAGTCTTTGAATCCACAATTTAAAAGTTATTACAACCCAAAATGATTACTTGATAAATTTACAGTTAATTGCCATTATCTGCCACAAGTTATAATTATACATAATTTGATTCTCAAAATAGAATGCCTGATCTACCAATGGATCTACCTCTGCAGCTATAGCAGCCACAACATCATCGGGAAGACGCGGGACGCTTCCTACGCGCTTGCGCTGGGTCTGCTGGAGTCTGGCCATCTTTCCTAACTGTTGTTGTGTGATGAAGAAATAAAGCAAGAGTGAGCCTTACAGCTCGCAAGATAATATATAGTGATAACAATAATACAAGTATCTAAATGGATACTTACTAGAATTCTTTATCATGAGTAAGGTAATTACTTACTGGATATAAGTTTTAAAAGAAGATGAAGTTACCAATTACTTCACTATACTTATACCATTTTTTTTGAAATCTACTTGAACTACTACTGTTCGAAGTATAATAAGATTCACGAGGTCATCCCATAGATGAGACCACAAATAAAACTTGAAAATATTTGATCTTTGAAATATTTTGAAAAGAAATGAAGTTACGAGATACTTCATTCAATGGATACACCAATAAAAATGTTTGACCCTGTCAATGATTCGGCAACCACCCATTAGTAGCCTTTCGATCGAAATGCTACGGGTAGTGTTGCAGAATTATCCAAATGGATGATGAACTCATTACGGGAGTTTGCCGCACCAGGAAGACCACTTACGATGATCAGTCGTAGTAGTACAACCCCACCATTTTCTACATGTAGAGGAGAACCTGTCGGATTTACTTGTCAACCGAACACTGAACTCCTAAGGAATGGACCGCCTTAGCGGAACTTCCAGGCCATTTGGGCCAATATAATAAGGCTGGGCCGGCGCCACTCGACCACTTACGCCACTCCTAGTTCAGATGAAATCCATGACTCTGAAACGTAAAGCTCGTTCCCCCTTTCCCCAAGTAGAACTTGTTGATACGGCTCCACCAAGAAGTCGTATCTAGTTGGAAAGGAAAACTCACCGATATTTCCCAGGCGATGCCTGTTAATGGATTAACTTGTTCCAAGAATTTTACTTCCCGAGTGTTGGGTAAGTAATCAATTAATTTAACAAAACAGCAACCTTGTTGCGAATATAAAACACACCACAGAGCCGGATCCCTCAGGTTTTGAGCGAGTATTTAAATCCCCTTAAAAGGAAGATCTTAAATATAAAAATGAGTTTTGGGATCCGCTCTATCTTTTAAAAATCATTTTGAAGACTCAAAAACACTTTATAGAGTGTTTGGAGTAAAGCTGATTTAATGAAGTAAATCAGTCCCCAGAATATTTAGAAAATGACTGAATATTATTATTTAAATAATATTCCCATAAAGAATAATCTTTATAAAAATAATTGAAGTAAAAGTATTAAAACTTATACTTGAAACGAGTATTAAATAACCAAAGATATACTTATATGAAAGTACTATCTTTATTTGAATAATCGAAAATAAGTTTGATTATTTACACCTTATTCTTTAATAAAATAAAGAACAAATCTCAGCAAATAATCGGAGTCATAGATCCTCAAATGAATATTCAAAATATTCATTAAACAATATAAACTGAGTCATAAGCCCTCGAATGAATATTCAAATAATATTCAGATAATAAAATAACAGGAGTCATAAGTCCTCGAATGATATTCAAAATAATATTCATTTAATATAAAGGAGTCATACGCCTTCGAATAATATTCGAAATAATATTCAATAATAAAATAAAGTTAAAGTTATCGAATAACCTTATTCGATTAATAGTTTGAAAACTATGACCCTCTATATATATATATAAGTATAATATATATATATATATATTATATCCATATATACAAAATCTACTCGGGATCCTCGACTCCCGCGGTTTTAGAAAATATTTTCACCTTTGGGGTCCCTGTACTAAGGGTATATGCAAATTACCGCTATCCTCTAGCATAGGTATTATCAACCTGAATCAACAGATATATATATGGAAAGAATACGAAACAGGCATGCATATATATATACCATAGCAGCATGCTTCAATATATAACAACATTTGCTAATTAACCAACATGCATCTATCGCAAGATAATGCAAATACATATATTCATCACCACAACAGTTATAACGGGTAGAAAACTTGCCTGAGCGACTTGGGGTGATAAAAGGCTCAGGACGAGTCTGGTAACCTATAAACAACAAGTAAGTTGGAATTAAACCAAAGTCACTTGTAAATCTATACTTTAACTAACTTAGACTCTAACGCTTGTTTTGCGCTTACTGATTTGCTTAAGTCACCCGGGTACCTCGGCTCCACCATTTTAATAATTAAACCTTTACGAGTTTTAAGGCGATTCTTCGCGAGTGTCTTACCAACTGCCTAACACACTTACCATAAATGTTTCATACATTAATTAACCCTTTTCGGTCTTTAACCTATGTTTCAAAGTAAGGCGAGGGGAAAAGTTTCGTTCGCGAAACGCCGTTACTTGAAACGGTCGTTTCTCCTAAACCGTGCATCGGAATCGAACGAATACATATCAAAACGAAGCTCGTAACATGAGCTATCTAAACATGGCAGTGGTCATAATCTAGCAGGGGGTTCTCGGGTCCTAATGTTATGCACAACAACAGTCTAAAGAAAACGGAACGTTACGACTGGCTATGTTTACGCGGGATTTCCCAATTTAAAACCATTCAAAACCAACCCAATTCAACCTCAATCCAACATACAACCCACATCCTCCTTTATCACATCATAAACAACCCCACCAATTCAATTTTAACATTCAGACTTATGCCTAAGCTAACTTTAATGCATACTTAAGTTCTTTTAAATCAAACAACTACATTTACCATTTCCATTTGCACTACCATTTCAAACCCAAAACTATAAATCACAACATCAAGCTACAAAATCACCCTACTAATCCCAAATCATTTATAATACATAGGAATCTAGGGTTTGGAGATGTTATACCTTCCTTGAAGTGGTTGGAGGAGCGGAAGCCTTAAGAAGCTTTGAGAAGTCTTAGGAATGCTTGGATCTTCAAGGAAAACAAGAAAAACTTCAAGTTAAAAACTTGAAAACACTATTCATAGTCTTCTTTGATTAAATGAAGAAGATGGAGAAGGAATTGATGGCTTAAACTCATGATATAGCCCTAACTAAGCATGAAGATGATTAGGGAATTAACTCACCAATTTAGGAAGCTTGGATCTTTGATTTTTGAATTTCTTGCCTTTTGAATAGTAAAAAGCCGAGAGCTTCAAGAACAAGCCTTGGTTCTTTTGATTTTGATGAAGAATGAATACTTGGCTTGGTTGCTTTGTTTTGTGTTTGATTTAGTCATTACCTTCTTGCCCTTGAATTTGTGTGGTTCTCATTCAACCACACCTCCTTCCTTCCCATGTCATGCTTGTGTCCCTCATGATGTCATCCTCCCTTCCTTGTCCTCTTTCTATTGGTTGGATGACATCATTCCCACTAATCCCTTTGATTAACTTCCTAATCGTTTGCCTAATGACCGCTGATCTGTTATACGGTTCGCTTAACTTTCGTTCTCGTTTATCGTTTGAAGGATCATACCCGGGATCTTATTACTTAGGTTCCCTTAACCTTTCTCAATACATTATATTCCTTTTTATGATCCTCTATTATAATCCTTTAATTTAAATCCTTTTTATCCTGTTACCTTATACTCAATTCTCTCCGTATCTTGTGGATTTCCGGGAAAAACCAAAGTGTTCGGAATTGGATTCTGACGATCTTTACATACACTTATAACTTCATAGAGTACTAATAATATCCCAGAATATCCATAACAGAACCCCTACATAGTGTGGCGTGAAAAGTTTTCTCATTCAGCTAAAACACTATTCACAAGGGTTACAAAAAGTTGAAAATTTTGGGGTTATTACAGTGAGGGTGTGAGGAGTGTCATCCAGGGGGAGCCCCTGACGCAAGAAAAGAGAGAAATTGAGAGAAAAGCAGGTACAGGAGGTATAAGGGTGGATCCAGCCATTGCTAGTGAGTCAATGATTGTGGATGATGCTAAAAAGGAAAGATAATTTCAGCAACATTACAAAGCTGTAATTGATAACATTTCCTTGGATGCTGACACTTTTACTCATCCTGAATCAGCGTATCAACTGTTGGCTATTCAGGGCAATGAGGAGGCAGAAAAGACCTTAAATCTAGTACATACTTCAGAATCTCTACAAAGGGATAAAGCTGCTGTCAATAGGATGCCTTTTACAGCTGGTGAGTCATCTGAAGAATTTGGGGTAAATTCTAATGATGATGACTCTGATTCTTTTGATGGAAGCATGAACTTAGGGGGAGCTGAAGGCCCAAGTTCTATTCCAGAATTACCTGAATGGCCATTGACAAAGGAGTCTACACCAGGGCATTTCAATGTATCCTTAGTCAAACAAGTCATAGTTTTCCAAAAGGCCATTCAGGAAACTTCAAAGGCTGGTACCAAGGCTATTCTTCAAGCCCACCTAGATTCTCTACATCTCATGAAGCTACAACAATTAAGACAGAATCTGAGTGTGGATGAGCTCAAGAAGGATATAGCTGACTTGATGTCCTATAATTCTGAGAAGCTGGATTCAATCATGCCCTTTGGTACCATGCAGGAACTTACTGAGACTGAGAAGAGAATCAGATGCTGAAAAGAAGATGGCCAAATTGGAGGAAAGAGTTCAAGCTATTGAAAACTTTGTGGTCACCATTCTTCAAATCAACAGTCTCAGACTAGTCTTCTCATGTAACTGGCTAAAGCACAGGGCTTTACCCCTCTCCTTGACGATAAAAAAAGGGGGAGAATAAAGGGAAAGGGGAAGGGGAGCCATTTAAACATAAACAAATATCAAAATTGCTAGTTCCAGCCATCACTACTTCTCCAACACTTCAAATCAAAGGAAAACTTGATGGAATGATCTAATCCAGTTAGCAGCAGCTGAGCTGAAGGTGAAAGAGCAAAGGAGAAAAATTGATGAAAGGATGCAACAAGTGTTTGGCTCTTCAACTACAAAATCCTTATCTATGAAACATAACACTAAAGTTGAGCCAATCACAATGGAGCACAAGCCAGTAAGGAGGAATAAGGTTGGAGAAACTTCTTTCAGGAACCTGAAGCCTATGGTACTCAAGCCAACCACTAGATTCAACAAGGACTCTACAAAGAACCCTTTAAGCTTTGCTCAACTAAAAGAAGTGGATTTTCCTCTTCGAAAGCCTGATGAAGATAAAGTTTTGGGTGGTAACATCATAAAGCACAAAGAGACCAAGGATGTAGTGGAAAGAATGAATATGGCTATCATCTATAGAGGGGGAAAAAGCATCTGTGTGATGCAAGGACATCCCAAATTCTCAATAGCTAAGAGGGAAAAGACCAAAAGGCTAAAGGAAGAAGCTAAAAAGCTGAAGGCTGACAAAAGAGCACAAGCAAAGCTTGAAAAATAGCTAGAGTCAAGTCAAATTGAAGAAAAGAAGAAAATTGAAGATAAGAGTGAAGGAGACAATACTGAAAGCATAAATGTGGATATGGGGAATATGGTTGGTGAGAGTGTGGAGGAAAGGAGTGAGGAAAGAAAGGAATGGCAGAAAGGGAACAGAAAGAAGGTCAAGGCAAAAAGGAAGAGTGAATATGACACTGAGGAAACCCAATCAAAATCTAAACCACTACCCTCTTTTTCTAAACCTGTTGTGGCTGACCCCAGTGTAAACATTCATGGTGAAACAATCATCCCTAAAGAGGAACCTATTGATTGGGACACCATCAAATTGCCTACCTTCCTAACTACCTCTCCACCACCAAAGAAACTGAAATGAAAATCCAAATCAACACCTCATCTAACCTCAAGTAAATTCACTCAGAAATGTAAACCTAGGCCTAAGCCACAAGCCTCAAAGGATGATTATGTTCAATTTGTGACATAAAAGAACATACATATTGAACTCTTCCTAGATGAGCTGGAGGAAGTAAGGGGAATAAGTGCCTAAAAAAGCTACCAGAAAGGCTAGTGTTCAAATATAAAGGAAATGTGGAAAGGACTTGACCTCTTCAAAAATTCTAAGTGAGGGCTATTCTACCTTGGTTAGAGTCTACTCAGCTATCCAAAGGGATACTGGCTTTACCAGGACTACCAAAACTGAGATTCTCAACAAGATTGCCAGCATAAGGAAAAATCCAGAGCATGGAATCACAATTCATAAATCACCTCATTGGTTGATGGAGTTCAGAGACAATAAATGAGTCAGAAGATTTTTCAGAGTTGAAGACCAGCTTAAAATTGCCAGTAATGAAACTCTCAAGGACATGCAATCTAAGTTGGATAGCAGTGAAGAAGATGAAGCTGAATTCTACAGACAACTCCAACTTCAAGTAGATGAAAATGACAAGAGGCTGGGGAAGAAAACAAGGGAACAAAGGAAAAAAAATGATTTGCTCAGACTAAAGGAGCCCCCTTGGAAACATTGTAAATCTTCAATTCTATCTCTATACATACAGTTTTGCAGCACTTTTGAATTTCTACTTAATTTCAACTCATATATTGTTAAGTGTTTTGTTATCATCAAGTTAACCCTGAATTTATGCCTACAATTCTAGTAGACATAAATAGGGGAAGATTGTTAGGAATATGTGTATTAGTTTGATGATAAGTTAAACAAAACACTTAAGTAGAAATCTAGTGTTTGTAGCCTCAACGGATAAGACCATCTTGGCTATCCGTTGATGGAGTAGCTTTACTTAGAAATAAGTTTAGTATTGTAGCACATCTCAGTCTCTGCATTTAAGTTATAATTCTTAGAAGTTGTGGGAAATTATAAGTCATGTTGACTACTAGTGGATATGCAAATAGGGGGCTAATTGTAAATATTTCATGCCTTGTAATTTTGTATAAATGAAGTAGTATCAACTGATAGATTAAAGGCCTTCAACGGATGAGAAACAAAGCTTCAACGGATGTCTCTAAAGCTTCAACGGATAACATCCATCAACGGATGAGTGCATCAACGGATAAAGCTTCAACTGTTAGAGCATCAACGGATATCACTAAAGCATCAACGGATAAAGCCATCAACGGATGAAAGCTTCAACAGCTGCTTAGTTCCATAGCAGTTGATAGTGATAATTCATAAGCTGACAGAGGCACATGGGTTGACAGAGACAATTGGAATGTGGTAGCCTCTTGGAGGAATCAAGAAAAAGCAACATTTCCATTCTAGTGCAAACAAGGAAGTATTCAAAGATTCACATATTATCTTAGATTGCATTGGATAGAGAAACGAAGAAGAAACATGTGAAGAACTATTTTATAATTGTATTTTATCTTTGTCTTCACTTATAAACTTGGTGATATATAAACCAAGTAGCAGCTAGAAATTAGATGTGAATTTTCCAGAGCTGTTTAGAAAAACATAGAGAGAAAATCATCTAGTTTGTACTAGGAAGCAGCTGTGATCAATTCTTTGTATCACAGATTTTCTGAAATACACATCTCTGGTGGAACAACATATCCACCAGAAAGTTTGTAAAGCCTTTGTGTCTTTATATTTGTGTCTTGAATATACATCTGTCTGCACCTGCTCAAAGCAATTCACACACAATTGTTCATCATACACTTAGCTTTTCAAACTGCTTAAAACTTGAAAAAGTTTTGAAATTTACATTCAACCCCCCTTCTGTAAATCTCATTGTTAGTTCCTTAGGAATAACATGTACATATCCATGCTAACATACTCTTGAGACAAGGCAATTATATACAATTTTTTTTCAAATTTTTTAATTTTTTTTTGGCTTTTAAATATTAAGACACATCCCCACACTTAAATGGTTCATTGTCCTCAATGAATAAATATATAATATAATAGACTATACTATTTAATACAATCCTAAAAAAATACAAAAAGAATATATAAAATATACAAAGAAAAGTTAAAAATTCTCCCCTAGTGCATAAGCACGAAGTCTCGGTTCAAGAAAAATGGAGAGAGGATGGGCTTCCCATGCTTTAGCTTCAGGCCCAGCTTAAGGATATAAAATTGAGTCATTTAATAAACTTAAAGGTGAGACAGGCGAAGTGGTTGGAGGTGTCACATGGGAATTCTCCTATCCTCAATTGTGAGAGCAGGGGTTCAAATCCTTCCTTAACTTTTTATAAAAAATTTATAAGTCAGCCACTGAAGCAGCTGACGTGGCACTGATTGGACCTGATGTAGCTGACTCGTGCTGACATGACAGATAGATGGCATATGATTTGGCAACTATGTGGATGCTGACGAGGTAGTAACAAGGCTGCTGACTATTGATGACGTGGCAGATGACTATATGCTGGCTTAGTGTATAGATGGAAGCTGCTAACCAAGTGGCATACAAGTGGCATATAGGTGGCAGTGTGGGCTTGTGGAGTTGGGCCTGAACAGAAATTGGACTAGGACCCTGAAGAGAAGTGGACCAGCAGCGTTGAATTTTCAGTGAATTCAATTGATGTATCAATGGCAGAGACTCAGCGCACCATAGGTAGGCAAGATGCACCGTGGATTGGAGGAAGGAACACGCGCCAAATAATTGGCTGAAGAAACAGAAACTTCTCCCACAGCGGGAAGAAAGATGGCACCGCGGGTAGGATCTGCGCGCAATTTGTTGACCTGTAATATACGCACCAGAATTAATAAGCAGAGGCTTGATGTATTGTGGGTAGTATAATTATACAGCGGAGAACGAGATATGTCACGCCTAATTTATTAAC